>NC_088684.1:196473587-196775114 GCF_028017835.1 Emys orbicularis
CTCGGCAGTGGGCGGGGGCGGGCTCCAGCGGCGTGGCGCTCGGCGGGGGGGGGGCGGCTCGGCGCTGGCTGGGGGGGGGGTCCGGCGTGCGGCGCTCGGCGGGGGGGGCGGCGCGGGGGGCAGCGCTCTGGGGTGGGGTTCCTGCAGCGCTCGGCTGGGGGGGGCTCGGGGGCAGCGCTTTTTTTTGCTGCTTGGGGCAGCAAAAAAGCTAGAGCCAGCCCTGCAGCCCGCTGCCAGCCTGGGTGAAGGAACCCCAGGCCGGCAGCCGGCGCTGAGTGGGACCAGCTGTGGGACCCCCGCTGGCAGGAGCCGGCGGTGGAAACCCCAGAGCGGTGGCGGGCTGAATGGCTCAGCTAGCCGCCACTCTGGGGTTTCGGCTGTTGGCTGCTGCCAGCTGGGGTCCCAGCCCGCTGCCAGTCTGGGGTTCCTTCACCCAGGCCAGCAGCGGGGGCTGAGTGGGACCAGCGGTGGGACCCCAGCTGGCAAGGGGCCAGCAGCGGGAACCCCAGAGCGGTGGCGGGCTGAGTGGCTCAGCCCGCCCCGTGTGCCATCAAAAATCGGCACGCTTGCCACCTTTGGCACGCGTGCCGTAGGTTGCCAACCCCTGGGCTATAGCTTCAGGTTCAGTAAACAATTTACCAAAGGTTAAGGTAGATTCTCTCCATCATTGCCAATTTTTAATTAAGATTAGATTTTTTTCCCTAAAAGATATGCTCTAAGTTAAACAGAAATTATTTCAGAAAAGCTTTATGGCCTGTGTTATACAGAAGGTCAGATTACGTGATTACAATGGTCCCTTCTACCCTTTCACTCTATGAGAAACCTAAATAAATCCTAATATTTCAGTGGTGTTTATCTTGCACCCGCAGCTGCCATTTTTGATGCTGAAATAGCATTCCATCAGTCTTGTCAGTGCGTTTTCACCCAGTAGAATTTGTGGGGAAAGGAGCCAGGAGATCAGATCCTACAACCATTAATAAAGCCCATAAGAATGCAAATCACAAGACTCTCTAGCAGAGATTGGTTACAGTTTGTAAAGCTTTTCAAAGATGAAAAGGCTAAATATTACTAATCAGGAAAAATGTTCCAGAGGGAGCAGGACAAATATAATAATGAAGTTTCTTCTGCTGCTGCTATAAGGATCTCTGTGGAGTTGCAACATTTTTTTTGCTGCAGATTGGATCAATTTCTGCTCTGGTGTTCAAAAGTTAGACAAACCCTTGTTTATTCATTTCTGCCAGAGGAAACGTGGTGAAATATTTCTGTTAAACGTACTGCATCTTTAAAGGTTGACTGTAAAGGAAAGTAAGGACTATAGCTAGAATACAACAGTCTCAAAACTACAGGCATTTTAACCTGTGTGTACTTGACAAATTTCAACCAGAGCAATTAGATTCTGACCTATCCAACTTCAACTGCAAAGGTCATTCTTCACACCCTCTTTGACTCAAAAGAACCACCTCTATTCAATGGTGGATGACAAAAATCCTGTACATATTTTTGTAGTGCCAATACTTGTGAGGGGCTTTATGTAAATCTATAAGTAATAATCTAAACATACACTTCATTTCATATTTTAACATTGTCTAGATTCCAAGATGCTCAGAAACTTATTGGTGCATTTTAAATCTGTTTGGAAATTCAGTGTTATTTTCCATGATTTAAGATTTAATTTACTTCCTTGTTAAATGTGTGTGTCCTGTCAAGCCTTTAGCAAGGATCAGACTGTGACTGCTAGACATAGGGTTGCCAACTTTCTAATTCCACAAAACTGAACACCATAGCCCCAACCCCTTCCCAAAGGCGCCTCCAGGCCTGAGGCCCTGCCCTGAGGCCCTGCCTCCCACTCACTACGTTTTCCCCTCTCTCGGTGGCTCGCTCTCCCCCACCCTCACTCACTTTCACTGGGCTGGGACAGGGGGTTGGGGTATGAGAGGGGGTGAGGGCTCTAACTGGGGGTGTGGGTTCTGGGTGGGGCCAGAAATGAGGGGTTTAGGGTGTGAAAAGAGGCTCAGGGATGGGGCAGGAGTTTGGGGAGCAGGGTGGGTGAGGGCTCTGTCTGGGGGTATGGGAGGGGGTGAGGGCTCTAACTGGGGGTGTGGGTTCTGGGTGGGGCCAGAAATGAGAGGTTCAGGGTGTGAGAAGAGGCTCAGGCTAGGGCGGGGGGGTGAGGGCTCTGTCTGGGGGTGCATGCTCTGGGGTGAGGCCAGGGATAAGGGGTTTGGGGTGCAGGAGGGGGCTCTGGGCTTGGAGGGGGCTGTGGACTGGGGCAGGGGGTTGCGGTGCAGGGTTGGGGTGTGGGCTTACCTCCAGCGTCTCCAGGTCAGCGGCACAGCGGGGGGGCTAAGGCAGTCTCCTAGGTCTGGCTCCAAGGTGGAGACGCAGCAGGCGGCTCTGCGCGCGCTGCTCCCGCCCGCAGGCACCGCCCCTGCAGCTCCCATTGGCTGCAGTTCCTGGCTAATGGGAGTGCAGAGCCAGTGCTTGGGGTGGGAGCAACACAAGGAGCTTCGTGGTCCCCCCGCCTAGGAGCCAGACCTGATGGCCGCTTCTGGGGCACAGCGTGGTTTGCGGTGCCAGGACAAGTAGGGTCTAGCCTGCCTGAGCTCTGGAGCACTGCCGACTGGACTTGTAATGGCCCGGTTGGCAGTGCTGACCAGAGCCGCCAGGGTCCCTTTTCAACCGGGTGTTCCGGTCGAAAACTGGACACCTGGTCACCCTAGCTGGACATGACAGCTGGGTGCAGGTTTGTGTGGGATTTATGGGAGAGCAGCAATGGCTGGGCAACACGCCAGTACAGAGAGGCCCCCAGTGATAGATACTAACTGAGCTGGAATTGAAAACCTGCAATCCCCTAGTTGCTTGAATAGAGACTGGACTGGAGAGGGCACCCCAGGCATTAGGCCTGAAGAGCCCTGACTCTTGATTAGACGCCCAGAGACCCAAACATTCACTGCTATTGCTCACTTGAACTGTAGCTATTTAAGCTTCCGTACCTAGGGTATTTGCAAACTTTCCTTTTCCTGCCAGCCCTAGTAAAATACCCTTTCACTTAACCATGTGTCTGAGTGGTTACTGGGACCCACTAGGGCTAACACCTACAAGGCCTTGCTGCTGAAGCACCTACAGTACTTGCCTGCAAGTCATGGTACACTTGGTATGCTGCTTGCACCACATGGCTAACATTTTACTTCAACATGAAGTCCAGCTGGTTTTTTGTTTTGTTTTGACACAAACTCTAAGCCTGATACTGCACTCCTGGCTCAAGCAAAAGTCTCATTAAAGTGAGAGGGAGTTTTGCCTGAGTAAGAAGCACAGTATTAAACCATCAGAGTTCTCCTACCTGGAGAGGAGATATAAGAATGAGAATCATCATAAGTCTTGACTAATTTAAGTTAATCTAATACTCCACTGCAATTCTTCTTGCATTAGATATAATGGAAGATGCAACAGTAGAAAGCCAAATAATGATTAAATTGCAGAATTTTTGTACATTACAGATTCTGCCTAACACATCCATTCAACCCTCAGGCTTTCTATTGTATAAGAGCCCAGGATAAATAGTGATCATATTTTCAAAATGGTTGTTTCTCTCCCCTCTCCCAAATGTAGCGAATATGGGTCCTACCATAGACAATTTTGTTCAGAGTGGCAGCAACAGCAGAGAACATACTATCATAACTCACTATCTTTAAGACCTGTAGTGTGTGGGGGAGAGAAAAGATTGTCCACTGTTGGCAGTAAGTTTGCTTCCTAAGTTGCTGCTTTTGTATGAGCATATTTAGTATTAGTAAGTGTTGCAACTACTCCGAAGTTCTGGCTTTGATATCACTAAGGCAAGTTTGTTTAAAGGTAAAATAACGCAAGCTTGAGTAGGGTGGCTTACTAAAGGACCTATTGGACCAGTTCATTCTTAATGTAAACTCCAGTGACTTCAATGTGCTTACACCAGGGCCACATTTTCACCAACATTTTTTTTGGTTCAGTTACCACAGATGAAGGTGTTGGGGTTCACTAGGCATAGCTACCAGGTAACTCGGGAGAGCGGAAGGCCAAAAGTGCCAATGAAACTCTTTTGCTCTGGGCCTATCTGAACCCCCAAACTCCATCTTGTGAACTCTCACCTACTTATGTGCTAACTGCTTACATGCTCTGAAGCAGGCTGAAGCAGAAATGTATTGGTCAGCGTTTCTAGCAGATGGCTGCAGTTTCACTCACACTAGCAGAAATAATAGAGATAAGGAGGAGGGGAAGGAGGGGTAGTTAGTTTGCAGATGTCTAACCCAAGGTCGCAGAGACTGGGAAAGTTTTCTCACAAGCTTATGTAGAGCTTATTGTAACAGTTGTCTGGAAGGGAGGGGTAAGGGGGAACAGCCAGACAAAGAGATGTATGTAAACAGTTTGGAGTATAAAAGGTAAAATTTGTTTGTATTTGTTGCACTGGATTTGAGACATGCTGGTCTCCTAGTGCCATTTCAGAGCTCTGAAATAAACTTGGCTTGCTTTCTCCCCTCGGTGTCTTTATTGGTGCCAAGCACACCGGGCCACGGACCACTGTTGTCCCCTCGAGCCCCTTGGGCGGGCAACAAAGGCATTTAAAGCTTGTTTAGGGGAGTGGGCTGAGGGGAGGGGGCAGTTCAGCCACTGGTGGCTAGCTACAAGTGCAAATTCCTAGCATAGCCAAGCAAAACCACTGTGAACCATGGTTTGCATGGGTGCAGCTTATCTCTGCTTAAAACTGGGGTCAATTACAGCAGTTGAAACTGTGATTTTACTTGAAGGCGCTAAAAAGGAGCTCTCTCTAATTCCTAGGGCTCTGTTAGTTTCTCCAAGGTGCTGACTTTCCCAGTCAGCTCCCATTGCCCTCCATCAATCCTAACGCCACAGGGACCCAATCTCCCCAGTTAGGAATTCTGCAGAGTAGTCAGTTTGTGGAGCTTATCTGTTCATACATGCTTCAAGAGTCTATGCTACTTCCATAGTGTGGAGTTCCTCCTCTCTGCAGCAGAATCTCAAATTTCTGGGCGGCAATGAAGAAATGTCTTTTATTCATTTAAAACCAAAAGGGCTCTCTGATCCTTAAAAGGGGGGCAGGGATAGCTCAGTGGTTTGAGCATTGGCCTGCTAAACCCAGAGTTGTGAGTTCAATCCTTGAGGGGGACATTTAGGGAACTGGGGTAAAAATCTGTCTGGGGATTGGTCCTGTTTTGAGCAGGGGGTTGGACTAGATAACCTCCTGAAGTCCCTTCCAACCCTGGTATTCTATGAAAGGGCTCAGGTTCACAGTGGCTTTCCCACCCTTCTGACCTCATAAATTTTAAAATCTTAGATCCCTTTTCCCACTTTAGCTGAAAAACTCAACATATTAATCATTAATGATATGCTGGATATATGTGTATTGTGAGGCAGAATTAAGGTTGTTTGTTAAATATGCAAGGTGAATTTTAATGTCAGTATTATCTGCTGAATGTACAAACTGTAAGAATGGAAGATTTATATGAATTGTCCTAACTAGTAATTTCCATACTTTGCAATGCTTAGGTTTTCTTGATTAATCATATTTTAAGTAGTTTATGTAAGATAATAATTACACAATCAACCTCAATGAGAAATTAATGAAGTTTGCACAGTGGCTAATACAATTCCTAGATACACCATCATTAAATTTATATCTAAGGTTGTGTTTGTCATTATTTAACCTTACATAACCTATGCAACAAGAACACAATGATTAATTTTAAAAAAATCCCTAAGCATTACAAAGTATAGAAACCATTAGCTAAAGTAAATTTGACTATTCTCTTACTTTTACGTTTATATATTTTGGTCAATAACAAAATTGTCAGGCAAGAATTCACTACACATATTTTATAGTCAGCCTTAACTCTGACCAACACATACATCGCTAATATATGTACGGTACTTTTTTCTAATTAAAAAAGAAAGGCAGATGAAGTCCAAGGCAGAAACAAATGAGAACAGTGATTCACAGTATCACTTTCTCCCTGATATTTTTAAAGTGCACAGCACAAAATATGAGCAGTAATCTCAAAATGCTCAGTGGGTAGTTACCTATTTGCTTTTTTCATACTGTAATAATAAAGGTAAATATAATTCCAATTGTCTGCAGACCCATTCATGTGACCAGGTTAGTACAAATTAATTAAAGTGCTGCCCAATCTGCAGTATAGTTATCCTCGGCCAGACTGAGCTGTGGAAAGAAACTGTATACCCAAATTTCAGATGGGCACCATTAACCAAAACTAGCCCCATATTTCTGTGTGGATTGTTGCTTGTAGGTACTTTGTCACAGTTTGAAAAACAAAGAAAAAACGGTTACTTACCTTCTGTAACTGTTGTTCTTCGAGATGTGTTGTTCACGTCCATTACACATTAGGTGTGCGCGCGCCGCGTGCACGAACGTCGGAAACTTTTCCCCTCAGCGGCTCCCGTCAGGCCTGCAGGGTCTCCCCTCCCGCCAGAGCGGCGCCCCGCTCTAGCGTATATATATCCCTGCCGGCCCGACCCTCCCTCGGTTCCTTCTTGCCGGTGACTCCGACAGAGGGGAAGGAGGGTGGGAAGTGTAATGGACATGAACAACACATCTCGAAGAACAACAGTTACAGAAGGTAAGTAACCGTTTTTTCTTCTTCGAGTGATTGTTCACGTCCATTACACATTAGGTGACTCACAAGCTTACCATTGGAGAAGGGTAGGAGTCAAGGAATAACTGATTGAAGCACAGCCCTGCCGACAACCGCATCCTCTCTGGTCTGATGATGGATCGCGTAGTGGGCTGTGAACGTATGCACCGACGACCAGGTGGCTGCTTTGCAGATTTCCTGGAGCGAAACCTGTGCCAAGAAGGCCGCCGAGGACGCTTGGGCCCTAGTTGAGTGAGCCCTGATCTCCGGGGCTGGTACGTTGGCGAGCTCGTAGCACGTGCGTATGCAAAGCACAATCCATGCCGACAAGCGTTGCGTCGAAATAGGTTGGCCTCTCATTCGCTCTGCAATGGCAATAAACAGCTGAGTCGATTTGCGGAATGGCCTGGTGCGGTCTAGATAAAACGCCAAGGCCCGACGGACATCCAGGGTATGCAGGCTGCGGTGGCTGGGGTCCGTATGGGGCTTGGGGAAGAACACCGGTAAACAAATGTCCTGCCCCATATGAAAGTGCGTGACCACTTTTGGAAGGAATTTGGGGTGCGGCCTCAGTTGCACCTTATCCTTATAAAAAACTGTATAAGGAGGTTCCAAAGTGAGGGCTCTCAATTCCGATACCCTCCTAGCCGATGTGATGGCCACGAGAAACGCTACCTTCCATGAGAGGTGCAGGAGGGAGCAAGAGGCTAGGGGTTCAAAGGGCGGCCCCATGAGCTTAGTGAGGACCAGGTTGAGGTTCCACGTGGGGACCGGTGGGCGCGAGTAGGGAAACACCCTCTCCAACCCCTTGAGGAATCGGACTACTGTGGGGTTGGAGAACACCGAAACCCCCAACTCCCCAGGGTGGAACGGCGATATGGCAGCCAGATGCACCTTAATTGAGGCGGGGGCGAGCCCTTGATGCTTGAGGTGTAGCAAGTAGTCTAGAATTATTGGGATTGAGGCCTGCAGAGGCTGGATGTGGTGAGGCTCACACCAGTGGGAGAACCGTTTCCATTTGGCAAGGTAGGTCGCTCTTGTGGAGGGCTTTCTACTACCAAGGAGGACTTGCTGGACCTCATGAGAGCACCCGTGCTCCCTATCGTTTAGCCAGAGAGAAACCACGCCGTGAGATGCAGCGACGGTAGGTTCGGGTGGAGCAGGCGACCTCGGTCTTGTGTGATGAGGTCATGATGGAGGGGGAGGGTTATCGGAGTGGACACGGACAGTTCCAACAGGGACGTGAACCAGTGCTGACGTGGCCACGCCGGGGCAATAAGGATGATTGTCGCCTTGTCCCTCGGGTTTTGAGGAGGACCCTGTGGATGAGCGGGAATGGGGGGAAGGCATACCCCAGGCTCCCGCCCCACGGGATTGCGAAGGCATCTGCCAATGAGCCCGGACTGCGGTTCTGGAATGAACAAAACTGGGGGCATTGGCTGTTGTCCTCGGTGGCGAAGAGATCCACCTGGGGAAACCCCCACCTCCGGAAGATTGAACGCAGGACGTCCTGCTTCAACGTCCACTCGTGCATGAGATAGGACCGGCTGAGGTGGTCCGCTAGTCCGTTTTGGACCCCCAGGAGATATGTCGCTAGTAAGTGGACTGAATGGGCTATGCACAAGTCCCAGAGGCGGAGTGCCTCGTGACAGAGGGGAGAGGACCGGGACCCGCCCTGTTTGTTTATGTAGAACATGGCGGTAGTGTTGTCCGTCAGAACCGACACGCTGTGGCCTCTTATGGTAGCGTGAAAGGTTTGGCAGGCGAGGCGAACCGCCCTTAGCTCCTTCAGGTTGATATGAAGCAACTTTTCTTCCCTGGACCACAAGCCTTGAGTGCGCAGGTCCCCCAGGTGCGCCCCCCAACCCAGGTCCGACGCGTCTGTTACTAACGTCAGAACGGGCTGTGGGGCGGCGAAAGGGACTCCCGCGCAAACCTGCTGCCGATCGAGCCACCAACGGAGGGCGTTCGACACCTGAGCCGGGATAGTCACGACCAGGTCTAAGGTTTAGGAGAACTGAAGGGTGTATCCTGCCTCCACCGTGTGTAGGACCCAGCGGTCCGATGTTATACGTGACCAAGCACGGTAAAAACGGGACAGGCGGTCCCTGAAACACAGGGGGGGATCCGGAACAGAGGTTGGTACACTGTCCTCGATCGCAGCTTCAAAACCCTTGTTTGTTTCCCGGCTGCGGTTTGTTTTGGCCCTGATTTTGGCCTTGGTTGGGCGTGTTGTTGCGTCTACGCCTGTTATCCCTGCCCCTCCTGCGGTACGGCTCCTGTCTAGGACGAGGGTGGTACTGCCTCTGTGGAGGTTGGGGCTTGAAGGGCTTCCTCTGCGTCACTGGGGTGTGCATCCCCAACGACTTGAGGGTAGCTCGAGAGTCCTTAAGGCTGTGTAGTCTGGCATCCGTTTGGTCCGAAAACAAGCCTGAACCCTCGAATGGAAGGTCTTGGAGGGTGTTTTGCACCTCTGGGGGAAGGCCGGAAGCCTGCAGCCATGCCGAGCGTCTCATTACCACTCCTGACGCAATTGTCCTAGCGGCTGCGTCAGCGGAGTCAAGTGAGGCCTGTAAGGAGGTTTTGGCCACCGCCTTCCCTTCGTCTACTAAGGCAGCAAACTCGGGTTGCGAGCCCTGAGGCAAGGCTTCCTTGAACTTGGACACCGATGCCCAGGAGTTGAAATTGTGCCTGTTCAGGATCGCTTGTTGGTTCGCGATCCGCAGGTGGAGGCCTCCGGACGAGTAGACCTTTCTCCCAAATAAGTCCAAGCGTTTTGCCTCCTTGGCCTTGGGGGCCGGGGCCTGTTGGCCATGTCGCTCCCGTTCGTTGACCGCGGAGACGACCAGCGAACATGGGGTTGGGTGGGAGAATAGGAAATCAAGCCCCTTGGATGGGGCGAAGTATTTCCTCTCTACGCCCTTTGCCGTAGGCGTCGCGGAGGCTGGTGTTTGCCATACGGTCTTGTAATTAGATTGGACCGTTTTTATGAGCGGGAGCGCAATCCTGGAGGGGCCTTCCGGGCTTAGAATGTCGACCATAGGGTCTTCCTGCTCTACGGTTTCCTCTGCCTGAAACCCCAAATTGAGGGCTATTCAGCGGAGCAGGTCCTGGTGTGCCCGATGGTCAATCGGGGGAGGACCAGACACTGTTGTGCCCGCCACGGCTTCGTCTGGTGAGGAGGAGGAGGCCATGGCCTTTTGTGCGTCCTCTTCCTCCTGTAACTCCTCATCAGCAGGGCGCTCCTCCGGAGTGCGTTCTCTGACGTGGGCCTGAGACGGTGCCGGGCTCGGTGCCGAGTCGGCCCTTTCCCTTTCTGGCGGCCTGGATACCGTGGACTCCCTGCGGGAGGGTGGGCGCCACCGTGGGGAGCGGGACCGGTGTCCTGAGGGGCCCGATCTCGAGGTTCTGGACGGGGGGCCTTGTTGATGGTAGGCCCAAGGGGTCCAGAATGGCCATTGCCCTGGGTGGCCCCACTGTGGTTGCCAAGAGGCTTCGTGCTCCCTACTGGCCTGCGCTCTGTGGGCATATTTGCTGGAATGGCCCGAGTCCACCTCCGAAACTATGGACGGTGATCTAGAGGGCCACGGCGGTGCCGTGGGGCGGTGCCGGTCCGGGGTTGGAGAGCGGTGCCTTCGTGACCGGGACCGGGAGTAGCGCCATGCCGACCTGGACCTGGATCGGTACCGGTGGCCCCGGGACCGGGAGCGGCTGCGGGAGGACGGTCTCAGGGATCGCGCGACCGAAACGTCCCGGTGCCTGCTCGAGCAGGGCTGCTGGGCCGGTGCCTCGCGTCTGCTGGGGCCCGACGGTTGTGCGGCCCGCTGCGCGGAGGGAAGCCGGGAGTCCACCGAGGCGGAGCTCGACCGGGATTGGCGCCGCGAACGGTGCCGAGATGGCGACCATGATGGGCGCATCATCGCCGGCTTGCCTTTGGACGGCAGTCTCAGCGGAATGTCCTTAGCGCGGAGGGTGCCTTCAGCGGACAATTCAATGAGGTCCTTTGCTGCCTCAAATGTGTCCGGGGTGGAGGGCTGTTCCAACAGTTCCTCCAGCCCTTCCTCCTCACTTGATGCGCCTATCCCAGGGCTCGACGGGCCTTTCGGCGCCGGAGCCACTGGCACCGGGATCTGTGTTGGGACTGCAACGGCTTTAGTGGCACTTGCGGTCTTCGCGGGCGCTACCCTCTTGTGCGGGGAACGTCCTCGGGCCTTGGGTTGGCCCTTCGGCTTAGCCAGCGAAGAGGACCGGTGCCGGGGGTGTTCCCTCTGAGCCGGTGCCGTAGGCTTAGGTTGCCCCGCCGGCATCGGATCCCGAACCGATGCCGGGGCACTCCGCACCGAGGTTGACGGTACCGTAGAAGTGGAGGGCTGTAACGCCGACTCCATGAGCAGCTGCTTAAGGCGAAAGTCTCTCTCTTTCTTAGTCCTGGGCTTGAAAGCCTTACAGATCTTGCAGCGCTCCTTTTGGTGTGCTTCCCCCAGGCAACGGAGACACGATTCGTGTGGATCACTCAATGGCATAGGCTTGCGGCACGTGGCACAAGCCTTGAAGCCTTGGGCGTGCGGCATGCCCCGCTGCCCAGGGTCGGTGCCGGGGTTAGCCAAAAACCTAACACAAAGAGTTTAAGCCTTTGTAAAGAACTGATAACTGCTAGCTTAACACTAACTACTAACTACTAACGAACTGATAACTGTAACACTAATTACTATGCTAAGGGACACTCTCAGATGAGAGACAGAGTTGTTCCAACGTCGCCACGGACGGTAAGAAGGAACTGAGGGAGGGTCGGGCTGGCAGGGATATATATACGCTAGAGCGAGGCACCGCTCTGGCGGGAGGGGAGACCCTGCAGGCCCGACGGGAGCCGCTGAGGGAAAAAGTTTCCGACGTTCGTGCACGCGGCGCGCGCACACCTAATGTGTAATGGACGTGAACAATCACTCGAAGAAGAACAAGCATTTCTAACCTGTAATTACGCAGAGTATCATGCTTCCTGAATCTAACTTTATCTATAGTACATGTATCTGTGCCAGAAACTCACAATCAAAGCCAGTAACCCAAAATGTTGTTGTATGCGGGACAATATTATCACAGGTGAAACCTGTATTAGCGTGGACAGAGTGCTGTAAATATAGCAGTAGGAGAAGACACCTATTTGAATACATATGTTGAGTTCTTGTAAACACATTTTAGAATGCATTTGCCATAATTTCTAAAATAATTTAGCACCATTAAGAGAGTGAATGTTGCTTTGCATAGTAGAGGAATTTGAAAAAGGCTAAATTTTTCAAAATAATTCCTACTCCAATTTCTTCCTGTAAAGAATATCACTCCCCCCACCACCTCCACTCAACATTTTAATGTTAGAAAACACATCCCCCTTGCTAGTACCAGACACTTATCTTCTTACCCTGCTTCTTTCTCTCAACAAATGGGGAAACTAGGATCATTTGGGCAGCTTTAATTTCCTGTAATCACACTAATCATACAAGATTAAATGAAACAAACAATTGCAACAGATGAACACCAACTTCTAGCAAATATTTTGTTTTTCTGACACTCATGCAACCTCCCCACTGTTGTAAGTCCTCTCACAGCAGGTAATGCATGTGGACAGAAGAGAATACAGAGCAAGTGTAGTAATATACAGAAATAAATCTGAAATTTTAATCTTCTTTCCTAGGTATAGGAAAATTTAAAGGTTTGGGTTTTCTTTTTGGTCAATGAAACCACACAACAACATAAAAACAGCCATACTGGATCAGACCAAAGGTCCATCTAGCCCAGTATCCTGTCTTCCAACAGTGGCCAATGCCAAGTGCACCAGAGGGAATGAACAGAACAGGTAATCATCAGGTGATCCATCCCCTGTCGCCCATTCCCAGCTTCTGGCAAACAAAGGCTAGGGACACCATTCCTCCCTGCCCATCCTGGATAAAAGCCATTGATGCACCTATCCTCCATGACCTTCTCCCTCCCCTTCTCTCTAATAGGTGAAATTAATAAAATTATCCTGGAGAAGAAGCCAAGAGTTTGTTTATTTTTCCTGTTAGTAAAGTGGTTAAAAAAAAAAAAAAAAAAAAAAAAAAGGAAACCATCACCAGCTATGATTGCGTAAGTGAAGCTTATTTTAGCTCTGCTAACAATACACCCAGGCAGATTTCTCATGCCTAGAAGACTGCCTTTTCAAAAAGTACAGTGACTCGGACTGCAAAGGGCTGGGATGGCAATTTGGAGGTGCACATTCTCACCTCAGCAGTCCGTCAAGTTTTTTTGAACAGGGGACACCCCTGTGCACACACCAAAGAGCTTTCAGATGTTTTATAGAAAAGGACAGTCACTTGAAAAGAAGGCAAAGTCTATGAAATCGGGGGGGGGGGGGTAGGGAAGGAGGGATATGAAGAAATAGTAATACCTTGTCCTTTAGTTTTCAGTTAGCCATGTTGAAGTCAATGGGAATTTGGCTTCAACACAGAGGTGCAGGATTGAGGTTACATAGAATTCCATTGTGGTCTTTACAAACTCATTGGCAAAATTATTTTGAGATACATTCTAGTAAGTATTATTTGCTTTATATCAGGGATTACAGCAGTTCACTATATAGAAATTTGCTATTATAGCTTATTCTTTTCCAATAGAACCTAGAATATTTTTCTGAAAAAAGATTCAGTTATGGTAACCTGCTTTTCCTTTTTCTTTCTCTCTCTCTTTTTTTTTTTTTTAAGGCATACACAGAAATTCAGTGAAAATAATTCTATACTGCAGCCAAAATCCACGTCTTCTTACTGGATTACCCAATGATATGTGGCCATTCAGAGTTTTGCAAAATATTTAACTTTGTTTACATGAAGAAACTGGACTAGGAATTATTTTTAAAACCTTAAGAGGTTTTTTTTTTTAAATCTCCTTTGTTATGCACTGCAACATTTACATTCTTAATTATTCTAAATGATCATAGAAATTCTGGTTGAATGCATTTTAAAAGCTACATATGTTGACAGGAGCTTAACTTGGGCCTTTCAAAAGGGTTTCTTCTACCACTGCTATACACATAGGCCTCTCTGAAGTGATGCCTCAAAGAGTGTAAAAATAAAGGAAAATATTACATGCTGTGTTATAATGAAAAAGAAAGTTTATTTACCCTCAGTATTTCTCCAAGAAAAATATAAATAATAGTAATGTAATATAGATGAAAACTGACTTGCTAAAAGATCCAGAAACGTTTGCATTAACTTTGGATGTATAGAGGAAATGGAAATCAATTATAATGTTTAGTCTCCTAATATCCATTTTAGGCTCCCTTCTAGCCAGACAGGACGGGGGAGAAAGGCTCCTCAAATGAGTCCTTAAGGGTATTCAGGCTTTCAAAATGTTTGCAACTATATTGAAATTACATGATTATTATTTTTGGTTTTAATTACAAAATTGAAACTCAACACAGGTTAATGTAAAGGTTTGCTAAGGTCAAAGCCATTGACTGACTCTGGGCATACTTTTAAGGGAATATGTGCTGATTTAGGGCTTTTCTTCACAGTCACATGCCATTTACAGGTTTACCTGATTTTTGCAAGGGACAGAAAGAAACTCAGTGGTTTTTATTGAGTTTTTCAGCTTATTCAAATTCAAAAGAACCCTCTGGGCCCTGAGTCCACATAGATATATGCTAAGAAATGAAAATGCTATGAATAGTAAGAAAAGAAAACATGACATTTCAGACATCTCTAGATATTTTTTAAATGAATTATCCACAGTCTAAGGAACTACCAGTGACTTCACTAGGAGTCACGTTGCTAAAAGCCTGTGCATCACTTTGAAAAGGTACAGGTGAAATCATTAAATTTCATCAAACACATTTTATACTCAGGATTTAAGCACTAAGGTTCCAATACAGCAAGGTACTAACTACCACTGACTAGTGACTACTTTTCCCCCTCACAGCACTTTATCCACTTCCCTTCAACTGTTTTTGTTTAGAAGTATCATCTTTACTACAAGCTACCATTGAAGATTTACCATTTCTATTGGGACAAAAAAATCAGAGAAATTAAAGACTAAAAAAAAAAAAAATCATACTGGGCTATCCAGTCCATCTTCCTGTTATGTGAAAGATTTTTCTTGCCAGTGTAGCCAAAAGTCTAACTTTAAATAATACCTGCAAGAGAGCTCAGGAGATGTCCATAATCTAATTGACTATACTGTCAGGAAATTGTCTCTCTATATATTTTTAGGAAAAAACAGTTATGTGCACATTACATCTGAGATTGAAATCTAGCCCTAAACATAATGAACAAAGTTCACTCAAAATGGTCAGACTTGATAAAAGTGGCAGCATATACACAATTGCTTGAATTTATCACAGTCACAGCCATTTCATGCTATCTCACTGCCTGTTTGTTTGTTTTCTTTAAACTTTTCCCTGGACATTCACTAAGGGAAAATTTGAAGTCCGCATGAAAAAGCCAGTAAGAACATAAGAATATAAAGGCCATACTGAGTCAGACCAAAGGTCCATGTAGCCCAGTATACTGTCTTCCAACAGTGGCCAATGCCAGGTGCTCCAGAGGGAATGAACAGAACAGGTAATCATCAAGTGATCCATTCCCTGTCTCCCATTCCAAGCTTCTGGCAAAGAGGCTAGGGACACCATCCCTGCCCATCCTGGCTAATAGCCATCGATAGAGCTATCCTCCATGAATTTATCCAGTTCTTTTTTGAACCCTCTTATAGTCTTGGCCTTCACAACATCCTCTGGCAAAGAGTTCCACAGGTTGACTGTGCATTGTGTGAAGAAATATTTCCTTTTGTTTGTTTTAAACCTGCTGCCTATTAATTTCATTGGGTGACCCCTAGTTCGTGTGTTATGAGAAGGAGTAACTAACACTTCCTTATTAACTTTCTCCACACCAATCATAATTCTATAGGCCTCTATCATATCCCCCCTTATTCGTCTCTTTTCCAAGCTGAAAAGTCCCAGTCTTATTAATCTCTCCTCATATGAAAGCCGTTCCATACCCCTAATCATTATTGTTGCCCCCTTTCTGAACCTTTTCCAATTCCAATACATCTTTTTTGAGATGGCGCGACCACATCTGCATGCAGTATTCAAGATGTGGGCATACTATGGATTTATATAGAGGCAACATGATATTTTCTATCTTATTATCTATCCCTTTCTTAATGATTCCCAACATTCTGTTTGCTTTTTTGACTGCCACTGTGGATGTTTTCAGAGAACTATTCACAATGACTTCAAGATCTCTTTCTTGAGTGGTAACAGCTAATTTAGACCCCATCATTTTATACATATAATTGGGATTATGTTTTCCAACGTGCATTACTTTGCAAAATTACTTTGTAAAAATACAGTTTCCAATATTCTGGTAGAAATAACACTGTACAGGCATTCTTCCATCGCCTTCAAAGATCAATGTCAAGTGTATTTATTGCAGACACATACACAACCCCACAGTATAATATATAAGTACATGCATTCATGGCTCCATTATCAATAGTGCTGAGCATCTACATCTCCAAATAAAGTGAATGGGAGATGCACTAATCCACTACATCTGAAAAACCAGATCCTGTTTCCATGTGGTTATATAGAGTATATACAGTTTACATGTTGGGATATATATATATATATATATAATCTATGTGCCAAATTTTCACTTAGGCTTGTCCAGAGCCTCTATATGAGCCCATGTTTTAAAAGTGTAAATGCCACAGTGCGCACTTTAAAAATTATATCTACATGTGCAAAAATAGCAGAATTTGCACTCAGAAAACTCATTTCTCCCAATGGATTTTGCAGGTGCAAATTCTTACAATTGTGTATGCAGATGTTTGCACCTGCAGAGTGTGGACAAATGTATGTACACAATTTAGAGAGTGAATACAAAGAGGCATGAGCTGAAAATTTACCCCTTATACAAATATAAATTTGAATGCATCAAATATAAATGATTGACAAGAATAAAGAGTGTATTCCTATATTCTTGGAAGAAGTTGTTTGAAGTATCAAAAATTCTAAAGAATTCTATCAAACATGATAAACTTGAGGGAAATATGGGACAAAATCACAACTATCCTAGATGAAAATCAAGATCCGTTATCGCTGCAATATACAGAAAGTAATTGTGGGAAACAGTACAGTTTTTCGTTTTTGAGAGATATACCATGATTTAAAGACATAGTCTGCTTTTCATCTGTATGCTACTCACAGCTTATATTTTCACATAGTATCAGCTCATTCAATCCCATTATTTAAATCAGTGATACTCAGACTGCAGTTTACAAGCCACAAGTGGCTCTTTAATGTGTCTCCTGCAGCTCTCTGCAGCACAGGATATTAAAACACTGTGATTTAATTATTAACCAATCTAAGTTAGTAAAAGCATCCTTATTGGTTAATATGTTATTAGCCAGTTAAGTTATCAACTTGCACTAAGTTATTAACTTATTTGCTGTGAGAAAATTATATATATATATATATATATATATATATATATATATATATATAGTTCAATCCTTGAAGGGGCCATTTAGAGATTTGGGGCAAAAATCTAACTGGGGATTGGTCCTGCTTTGAGCAGGGGGTTGGACTAGATGACCTCCTGAGGTCCCTTCCAACCCTGATATTCCATGATTCTATGATATATATAGTGATAAAGCTCTGTCCTTGTCTCCATGGGTCCTGCATTTCCTGACGGATTTCACTAGCCTCAGAGGCTCACTGTGACCCTCCACTTAATCCTTCTCTCTCTAGAGACAAGGGTTACAGTCTACTGAGCCATTTTCATCATAAGCCAGCGAGGGAGGTGAGGAGAAGCTATCCTCCCTTGCACAGTCTCTGCTGTCTCCCAGTCTCAGTGATTAATCAGGGGGACAAAGCAGGGGGGGGGGGAGAGGAGAGCCCGGGCCCACCCTCTACTCCAGGCTCCAGCCCAGGGACCCTAATAGTATCAGCTATGGTAGCTGACCTTTTAGGAACAGGATACGTACAATTCCCTGGGCTACTTCCCCACAGCAGCCCCCACTTCCTCAAGCTCCACTTCACCCTTACCTCAGGGCCTCCTTCCTTGTGCCTAATATGGTGTGTACAGCTCAGTCTCTCCAACAGTGCAACTTCTCACAGCTCCTGACATGCGCGCCCACCTGACTAACTGGGAGGCTTTTAACTAGTTTCAGCCAGCCCCTGATTGGCTTCAGGTGTCCCAATCAACCTAGCATCCTCCCTGCCTTCTGGAAAGCTCTTAATTGGCCCCAGGTGTCTTAACTGACCTGGAGCAGATGCCATTTACTTATCCTGGTACCAGGGATTTGTTTAACCTGGGGCTAATATTTCTATCTCCCATTACTTTTCTATAGCCATCTGGCCTTGCACTGTCACATATATATATATATATATAAACTAAACATTTCCCCGGTCATACTGTTTAAATATGAATAGTACAATGAAACACTGAATTCACACGACTGTGGCTCTTTTGGGTAACGTTGATCACTGATTTGGCTCCTGAACCACTGAGGTCTGAGTATTACTGATTCGAATGGTAAGAGTTAGGTAAACCGGTATTCTAGTATTCATGAAATCACACCAATCCTTGGGGGACTCTCATTAATGTTGGAAATTCAGAGGTGGCTCTCTCAAAAAGAGCACAAAACACGCAGCAGGGGTTACTGCTCACCTTGAAGAGCAAAGTACATTGTACATCCCCTGAAAAAGAGTGAAATTATCTGAAGAATGGAGACCAACTCTTAGCCACCTTGATTTATGTATGGGAATTTAACCCTATGTCCCAGACAAGTATATTTAGATAACATTAGTAATAAATAGTTAAGTAACAGTGTAATTTATAGTAGTACAATATAGTCTAGTCCAGTGGTTCCCAAACTTGTTCCGCCGCTTGTGCAGAGAAAGCCCCTGGCGGGCTGGGCCGGTTTGTTTACCTGCCGCGTCCGCAGGTTTGGCTGATCGCGGCTCCCAGTGGCCGCGGTTCGCTGCTCCAGGCCAATGGGAGCTGCTGGAAGCGGCAGCCAGTACGTCCCTCAGCCCACGCCGCTTCCAGCAGCTCCCATTGGCCTGGAGCAGTGAACCGCGGCCACTGGGAGCCACGATCGGCCGAACCTGCGGACGCGGCTGGTAAACAAACCAGCCCGACCCCCAGGGGCTTTCCCTGCACAAGCGGCAGAGCAAGTTTGGGAACCACTGGTCTAGTCTTTAATGGACTAAGAAGATTTGGATTTATGGAGCTTGAGGGTTCCTTAGGGGGAGAAAATTGACAGAACACACACAAAATAGTGTATTCCTAGTTGTGTTCTATTCATAGATATGTATACACCTGAAGGCAGTAGAAACAACAAAGCTACACACAGCTGTGTCTTTCAAATCTGCAGCCAGATTATTTCTGTTAGCTTCCCAAGTACAAACAGTCTTCCAATCTGCTGTGTGTGTCTGTCTATCTTAACCACGCTCCAAACACAGTAAGGGCCAAATTTTCCAAGTTAGGTGCACACCAATGTGCACTAGAACAGTGCAGGGCAATTACACTTGTATTCCCCCTCTGCAGTCCCAATGAAGTACCCACTTTAGGCTTCTGGCTCTCCAGCCCTTAACTCTCTTGGGTGGAAACATTAATCTCTCTTTCTTCTGACTAGGGTATTTCCAGGCTGCACAGTTCCCTGTCTATACCAGGAAATACCTAGCGAAACACAGGCTGCCTAAGCAGACTTCTTTTGCCTTCACTTCAGAGACGGTGTCAAGATGTAATTCAGTGGCTCGAGAGCATGGGTACCAATCTTAAGGGAAACTGTTAGGAAACAGGGCACAAACCCCAAATTGGTTCTGAGTTCTATATTTAGATTTCATCAGTTATCAAATGTAAACTCCTCAGGCACCATAACAGCCTTAACATGGAGTCACAGACAGCAATATTCAGATTACTCCCAGTCCTAAAGGACCAGTCACGTATTCCAGGTCAATTGCATTTTACATCTCACACCAAAGACAATGCTTATAGGCAATCATATAATAAACTATATACAGAAAAGGAGTTGTTTACAAGGTTAAAAAAGGTTAATATAGATATAGATAGCTATAGAGAGATACACACACGTAAATGAGTTCCTATTTTAAGTTTCAGAAAGTAATAGAAGTTTCTAGAATAAGCAACCTCTATATTTCCTTTAGGGCTAACCCAGGCTAAGCACTGGGGATCTTTTTCTTTTTAGTAATACTTTCTCCCCTCAGAGTCCAAGCAGTGTAAAGATACAGTTCCTCTATCTTAGGGCAGCGCACCCGTGCCTGTGGTTGGAGCCGGACCGTCCACCCACCCTATTTGCTGCTGCCACTGAGACGGGGCTGCGATCCCCCCATTGCAGAGGGGCTCGGCCTGTCAGCTCCCTCCCACACATGGGACTCCAGCTGTCATTCCTCCCCCCTACCTAACCCCGCCCCCTGGTTATTTTTAGTAAAGTCACAGACAGGTCACGGCTCCGATGAATTTTTGTTTGTTGCCCGTGTCCTATCTGTGACTTTTACTAAAAGTAACCATGACAAAATCTTAGCCTTAGTTATAAGTGAGATTTATGTGTCCAGCAATTTACAAAGATTCAATCAAGTCTAAACACTAAGCACATTTTTATAATTCTAATACCTATTTTAACAACACACAGGTGAGCCAGGCTGGTTCCAGATATGTGCTTGTCAGCATTCCACTGAGGCATGGGGTCCTTGGCATGAGCTGCAACCTGGTCTGCCAGTGTCACAGATGGTACAATGTAATTGCCTCACAACTCTTTCTAAGGAAGCCCATTTTATTCTTAAAATAAAATCATTATACCACTGATTATCCAAATAGTATTAGGGATATTGGATTTTATTCAGATAATTGGGAGTTTGGATAATCAAGAGGGCAGGAGCCATTCAGCAGTGGGGTGGCCTCCCACACAGGAATGAGTGAGCAGGGCCATGACTGTGGAACTGCAGAGAGCTTCCTGTACTGCCACAGGGCAAGAGACACCCAAACTCTGCAGGGACAATGTGTGAAGCGAAGACTTTGGTCCTGGGGGGCTGAGTAGAGACTGCAATCCAGGACTGCAAGGAGAAAGATGAGGAAGCAACCCCATGGCCATTGGGAAGATCACCCTGCTGCTAAATGGCTCCTGTACTTCATAGAGATTGCATTAATCACATATCCTAGAGAAGTTACACGCAATTTCACAAAACACACAAACAATTGCATTTTAAATACCATGGACCCAGAGGTATTAAATGTTATTCGGCATGGCTTACCCAGCATTGTGCAGGAGATGCCCTATTGTCACATGCACATTTACTCATGCCTACTTATGTACATGGCTTCCCCTTTCAGTTTTAAATGTGTTCCCCAAGTCAGTTCTGAGATAGTGTTCCTCAAAGTGTGTTAAGAATTTACTAATAAACAAGGAATTGTTTTTTCCCCCAGTCAGCATCCCAAATGCCTGAGCCACATAAGGTGATGCTTAAAAGTAAGTCAACTTTGGGCATAGAGATGCCACACCTTGAAAGTTTTAGTCCAGAAGGCTGGGAGTGGAAACACATAGGCAACCTTAAGTATTGTTGTTACTAGTGATCCAGCCATAACTATATAAAAAGTGAACAGACATTTCCTTTTCCCTCCTCTTCATTATATTACTTCTTTTTAGTAAAATAAAAATTGAAAGAGTATCAACCCTACAGCCTCATTTTTAAAAAGTGTACTTTTCGCCACTTGAACTCAATTGATTTGATTACCAGTTAGCTACAGATGTTTCTCTAATTAGCACTGGGAATTTCACTGTGGCACTGAGTCTGTTATTTTTTACAGAAGACAATTGTGCATTTCTGCCCATTAGCCTAAATTAGCAGAAAACATCAACAGGATAACATGTACAGCCAATCTGTTAAATCACATATCTAGATTGATTTTACAATGTAGGTTCTTAAAGAAATGCACCTAACAAAATGAGCATTCAGAAAATTCCATAAAGCAGGGAGACTTCCAACTTGACACTGGTATTAAATTTGAACACTGTCTACTTAATATGTGATGTAAAATACCAACTGTGATTAGTTCCAGAGGAGGAAAAACTGTCTCAACAAGAATAGTTAATTAAAATTATTACTCAGACAAAACATACAATAATACTGTCAAGGGCAGTAGTATGTTCTGCTGTATCTTGGATGTATTTATGTATACTTGACACACTGAATAGTATTATAAATTATTTCAATTTATTTTACAGTATAGCATCAGCAGACACCGTCATGGTGTATCTGCTGGATTGCCCTGAAGAAAACCAACATTATCTGCATCCAGTGCTATATAAATGTTGGAACCATGCCTGTTTGTTTAGCTAGTCTTGATACTTCTGACATTTGTGATATCTGGGAACCATCACTGATATTGCTAAGATGATCTCTTGTATGTTATGAACCATATTTATTATTTCAGCAGTCAGATTTGAAAGACAAAACAATAGTCTGTTATTTGCTGCACAACAACTGGCAAATGTTACTGTCAGAGTGCATGTGCATCTGCAGTTAAAATCATTTACATGTGCATATTCAGAGGGGGAATATATCCTTAAATCATTTGATGCCTAATTCCTTGCCCACTCCGGCCTTAATTTATGGAACTCCTTGTCTTCCTGGATCAAATTTGCACAGTCTTTATCTGTTTAGAAATTCCACTGAAGATTTTCCTTTTAAGCTTTGTTTTTAATAATTCATTGTGATTAATCAAGCTTAGGTACTTGCATAAAGGGTACTGTATCAAGATATGTGACTGATTGATCTATTAAAAAAAAGGAAGCAAAAGCATGCCAGTCTACACCCTCCGCTGGTGTAAACCAGCATAGCTCCATTGACTTCCATGGATTAATGTCCATTTATGCCAGCTGAGAATTTTACTCCCCCATTCCATTAGTTATGAAACTTCTGACTACTATGATTTTTGCTGGTATCTTGCATTGATTGAAGAGTGAAGAATTTTATATGGAAATAAATTATATTCCCTTATGTTTACAGGCAATGTGAATAGTAATGTGAGAATTAAAGTTAATAAGGGTTTTAAGAACAGGGTTATTTCTCAGATTTTATATGCAATCCTTTAATACAGACAGTTTTGTAGGGATTTAACACATATAAATTGGGTATTGTTATTTTTCTTTTTACTTGATTTGTTCTGTTCTGAGACTCATTCTAGGCTTGGGCACAACAAGGATAGAAGTAGATACAAATGGCAGTCCTAAACTTGATTTGATAGTCATGTTAAATTGGGCATGTTTCCATTTGAATTTTGGGTTTGATCTTTGATACTCTTATATCCTTATTGATGTGTGAACAAACAACGAAGACACTGTGTGTATTGCTTCTCCCTAGCCAGATGGGTTTGTTAGTACAATGGGAACAAATAAGAGCTGTTAAAGTGTTGCAGGGCACTTTAAAGTTTGCCGCAACCCCTATCTCAAGGCAAGGTCAAGCAACCAGTCGGGAGGGGCAAAGGGGGTTTGGGGGGAAAGATATAAAACACTAAAAGACCAAAGAAATGCCTGTCCCTGACCCTAGCACAACCTCACTCCTTACCCCTCCCATGGGGTACAAAAGTGGTGGGACGAAGACCACAGACCCACGACCCCCTAAAATGGAACATGTCCATAAGTTGTAAGAGGTGGGACCGAGGGTGTGTATTGCGGGTATATTTGGGCCTGCTAAGGAGGGAATAGGGATTGGGGGCACAGGCAAGGCTCTGCGGCGTCAAAGCTGGGAAGGGGCACGTGGGGTAAACTCTCTGCGGCATCAAAGCTGAGAAGGGGGACACTGGGTAAATGTTCTGCGATGTCACAGCTGGGAATAGAACACTGGGAAACAGACTGTGCCAGCGTGTATCGCTACGGATATGCTTGCTTGGAACTAACGCCAATAAACATCCCATTGCCTGCACTTCGGACTTCTGGTCTTCTGCTTTCGGTCTGCGTGACAAAAACCAGGGGAGGGGGTAAAGGGAAATGCCTCTAACAAGGGCCAGCACAGGCTCCCCTTTCTGCCTATATATCCATTCTTTCTGCTTCTTCTCCCAGTCCTAGTTTTCCTCCTCCATGTCCCATCCCTCAACAATACCGCTTCATTTTTTTTTACCCTCCTTTTCTCCTCACTTTCTTTGTGTTCCTTTCATGTCCATCTCCTCCAGGTTTCATTCAACTCTTTCCATCATTCACCTCTCTCTAAATTCAGTCTTCCCCTTTCTTTCCAATGTAATCATTTTGGTACTTCTGAAGTGTTCAGTCTCACTGTGGTAAGTAGGTGTGACCAAATGCCTTAATCTCCTCTGTGGTAACATCAAAGAGTATATATTGTGAAGGTGACCCTGGAGATGTGTGATCCTATTCATTCGGGATTGGTTTGGTTACATCCACAGCACAGGTTGGAATAAGAGCCCATGGGGTTATGCCTGTCATGGTGGCATCTGAATTCATACAATGGTGTAGAGGTGTTGGGGAGGATAAATCAGTTCTTTAGATGGCTAAATTATCCCTGTTAATCCTTCCTTCAAGATCATGTGAATGGGTCACAGGAGCTGTAGACAGGAAACAGAGACAAACTATTGTGCATTTGGCCCAAAGGCAGGTGGTCAGTTCCCCTGGAAAGCTCACTGCTGGGCCACATTGGTAAGGCAGCTTTGAGTTGACATGGATGGAGGGGTATGCTACAGGATCAGTGGATGCCTCTCTTTCACTCCGGCAGCCAGACAGCAGCCACTAAACATGATTATTGCACACCTGGGTGAAAACTACTTGGGATTTTGTAAGAAGGTGGACTTAATCATCAGGCAAAGAGATGTTTAGAGCACAGCCAGACCCTTTTCTCCAGGGGTGAGCGTAAACTGGTCTGAAATGCTGCAGTAGATGATATGGCAGGGAGACCCAGCCCTCCATCTGTTGACAAGGCCAGATGATGTGTGAATTTTTGGGGATGGGGAAAATTGGTAAATATCCACCAAGACTGTCATATTGGATACCCTAATTGTTGATGGACCACATGGTGGACCTCTAGAACAAAAGGAGTGAATATATTTTTGGCTAATTTTAGGGAGCAAGTTGTTAACTAGCTGGAAAGCTGGCTGGGGTTGGAGGGAGCAGCCAAGCTATTTGCTGGCTCTTCCTTGTAGCAGGTGTTCAGTGCAGCTACATATTCCACAGGGTGTCCAGTACCCTGATAAACCAGAGTTGGAAGTGGACTTAGGGATGGGCATCCTCTAAAGAACCTGAGGAAAGGAATACGGTTTCCTAACCTCTGGAACAGCGAGGAGGGAGGTCAGGGAGGTACCAGTGGAAGCAAGTGAGGAAGGAATGTTGATTGTGCTGTACAAGTTACTGCTGGATAACTCCCAGTTGGTTACATTAATAAAGCTGCAGCCAAATTAAACCACATCACTTGTGTCTTGTCATTCTTCCTGCATAGCCAGGACAATCTGCACTCTGGTTGATCCTCGGCCCATTTGTCACCTTTATCCAATTACCACCTCCTCACTTCCCCATCTTTGCATGTTATCCTACAGGCTTCATTGTGGATGTCAGCCAACCTGGAGCTCTGTTGGCCCAGCTGCTGTTTTAAAATCTCACAAGTCCTCAGGTATCCCAAGGTCAGAGATGCTTCAGAATGTATGAAAGTTTCTTATGCTTTCTGCATTAATTTCTTCTCTTTGATTATATCAGAAAAATATCCTCATTCTTTTTACCATAGACATAGCTCACAAAGATATTTATGTATTTTCAATCCATACCTTCAAGAAATTGCTAAAAAATGCTGTTGGTTAGAGCCTTATGTTTGAAATATGAGTTTTTGACTTAACTGGATAAGTATTTTATGTCAGAGATCAGACAACCTGTTAGTGAGGCAGAGTATATGATAGACAAAATCCAGCAGAGTAGATTGTAATGTCATATTTCAGCAATATTTTTCACCTGAAGCAAGGTCAGGAATATAGCATGAGACACACGACAGGAAACAAGGCTATTTGAAAAAGAAAGATATATGAAAACCCAAGAAGAAGCAAAATATTGGATATCTTAAAGTTCCAGTGTATCTTGTATATTAGATTTCCCTGCCCTCGGGAACATCAATTCTACATTTAAAAAATATGGCGCTCTGAGTATTGATTTTCATTATATTAATTTTTATTAAGTAGCACAATAGTAATATATATCTATATTGTGCTATGCAAGCTTTTAGGGGCTATTCAGATCATTACAAATTTGACCCAATATATATAATTTTATCTGAGCTCTGTGGCTTTCAAACTATCGTCAGTAAGAAGACTGAAAGCTATGTAATCAGCTATAATATTATGTGTCTATATAGTGAATTGACAAATCAAAACCTCACTTCAGGGTTCAATTGTCTTTTTACACAGCAGTGACGACAGATTCAACCCCTTCTTGCAGACAGCAGGGTTTCCTGTATTCTTTTTAATGTTTTAGATATTGGTGATGTTATCATTATGGCAGGGGAAAGAAGCAAAGAGCCTTGGACTTGGCAAGTAATTAAAACATGAGATGATTTTAAAACACCTTGAGTTCTTTGAAAATAATACATTACAGAACTGCCACTACAAACCTTCAAAAATCATGACATAAGCACCAAGAGCTTATGAGATTTAAAAAAATAATAGATTTGAGGTTCTTTCAGTTTTCCTTATTAGGTTCTGAGCTCTTAGGGTTCATGTTTTCAGGCTTTTCTCTGCGACCATAAAGGTTAGAAACTTGCTTTTTAAAAAGCTGAGATTTTCATGCAATCACGATTCCAGGAGTTGGAGCTTTAAGTAAAACACCAAATATCTAAAGACTCATAATAAAATCATGAGACACAGAGAAATGATAAGGGTCGGGTCAACATAAGTGCCTCCCACCTGCAGAGCCACTTGATTAGGAACCCTGGCTGCAAGGGCTAATATTCTGTATGCAATGTTTTCTCCCCACTTGCGCTATTACAGGCCAGCTTTGAGAGGGGATGAGAATCAGTTTGATGAAAGACAAGGGGAAGAACCGGTAATGTCTCCAGAACTGATTGTGTGTGTACTTGTGGAGGGAGTTAGGGAGTACAATGAATACAATATTTCTGTTAAACAGGAGAAGATCCTATGATGTGCTCGAGACAGATACACAATGAAAGGGAAGTACATTTGTGACTTTCCAAAGAGGAGCATTGTTATCACTGCAACCATGCAGCATCACAGTGCAGTAGTAGTAAACTAGCATTTCTAAATGGAGCTGATAGAGTGGAGCCCCAAACAACCTTTGGCCCTGCAGCTGCAGATTTGGTTGCAGGGTCAGTTATGGTTAATGATTCCGAATCTTTAAAGGCTGGTCTAGTTAAGTTTAAAATGAATTGATTTCTTTAAAAAGCCATGAAATTAAATGCCAAAAATATGACATTTTGTTCGTATCCAGTTTATTATATTTCCCCATATTTCTTTCTGATTGATTTTTCTCTCCTCACAGTAACCTCTCTTGCCATTGAAAGCCATGCAAGATCCCAGCTTTCCCAAGGACTAAACTTTGCAGGACCTTCCACAATATCGGTATTCACTAGAACTGACTGCCTAGGAAAAGGTTGTGGGTTTTTCTCAGCAGCTGCCTCACTGACACAGGACTCCCTTCTGCCACATACAGACTGACCATCTTCAGACAAAATGTGTAATCCATCTCCTAGCTTCCTCCAATAACTACTTCATAGATGTGTGAGTTTTTGTTTGTCTGTTTCAAAGCCATCTCTACAAAGAGCACACTCAGAGTTACACAAGAATAGGAAGGAAAATACCCAATTACAGACTCTGTTCTATGTGAATGTATACCATCATATCACAGTTATGGGTATATTAAAAAGACTATTTAGATTTATAACAATACAGAGAAAAGAACCTATCCAGGGGTCTAGGTACCTTGAAAGGAAATTCAAAAAGATGTTTGGTTCAAAAGGAATTATTGTTGGGAAGTTCTATGGTCTGTGTTATACAGGAGGTCAGACTAGAAAGCCACAATGGTCCCTTCTAGCCTCAAAATCTATGAATCTTTAATACTATAGTGCTGCTTCCTTTAATACTAAAGTGCCATACTGAATTCACCACAGATCCATCCCACAGATAGCTAAGAATGGACACTATTAAATTGCCATAACACAAACAGACAACTTTTGTGTGTGTCCTTCAGGTTAAAGGGCTCAGTGATATTTTCAGTTTGCATAACTTTACTCAATGTAATCCCCACTTTTTTAAAATTAATATTAATGTCTTGTAGCTACTGATATTGTGTCCAATCTTGCTTCCAGTGAAGATACTTTGGTTTTGATTGGACCAATATGCA
Source organism: Emys orbicularis (assembly GCF_028017835.1). Lineage (NCBI taxonomy): Eukaryota > Metazoa > Chordata > Testudines > Emydidae > Emys > Emys orbicularis. The sequence continues at coordinate 196,501,616 of NC_088684.1, forward strand.
TTCTCATGTCCAACCTAATAATTTTGGGTTTATGCAGAGTTGTTGTAGCCTTGTCGGTCCCAGGATATTAGAGACACAAGGTGGGTGAGATAATATCTTTTTTTTTGGATCAACTTCTGTTGGTGAGAGCTTACTCAGAGACCTGGATTCCTGAACTCAAATCTTCACAGGTACATGAAGAAAAAGGGGATTTTCTAATAGTGTTAGACTCACTGTCCACTGTTCTACATCTTATACAGTCATTAACACTTCTACAAAGTGAGCATTTCTGATTTGGTTGTACTTTACACTCACTTTGGAGAGGTGCAAATGATAGCATGATGCAGAGCAGGTGAGAATCAGGCTCTGGATCTTCTTGTACAATGAGAATAGATCAGTACTTCTATATTTCTACACAGAAGTTCAATTAATTATTTACAATTTGTAATTTTTTAAAAATACATTCAGACTTTAAGGCCAGAAAGAACCAACATGATCATCTAGTCTGACCTCCTGCACATTCGCTATTCTCACACTTAACAGGAAATTCCACCACTCTTTGTTTGTTATTATTAGAAAGCTCTAACGTATGAGCAACAGGTAAAAGATAAATTGGGTGCATCATTCATAGTGTCATGCCTAATTCCCAATTGTAAGAAGCAATGCAGGTTTAGTGGTTATCATGAGTGTATTTCTATCCAAGCCCTTGAGTGTGAAGGGCAGCTCATTAATCCAAAGGTCTGCAGGTTCAATCTGAAAATGGACATATCTTTCAGAGGGATTGGTATGGTTTAGTAGCTCCATGTCACTGAAAATTCCTAGGCTTAATACTCACTGTGCTCTCCTTGACCTTGAAACGTACGCAAATTCTTTGAATGCATTTAGATGAGGAAAGACAAATCGTTTGAATCAGTTTTACTGGCATGTGTGACCTCGATGGCAAGAGGAGGTGGTAGCAGGGAAAGAAATTTACAAAGTGTCCAGTAGGCATTGTCCTTAATGAGACGGGGACCGTCTCTCTGACTAACTTCTTATATAGCAGTCCTTGAGCTAGCATCTTATCTCCAGCAAACATATGCTTCCCTACCATTATTACTGAATATAATAAAGGACCAGGAGTTCAGAGGGCTTTCTGAATACCATTTAACTGAATCTATAATGTTTTCTTCACAAGTTCCATGTCTTTGAAAACTGAAAAAATCTACAGGGCTGGGAAGGGAAAGAAAGAATATCCTGTGCTTCAGAAACAGAGGGGGGAAATTGTGTCTGAAATGACCGTTCTCGACCACTCATTTGTGAGGATGATTTCATTTTCAAGTAAATTAGCCGCAAAATCTACTCTTGTGACTTAGAATATGCAATTTTAAATGAAGTCTTAAATCTGTCTAATAGAGATTTACATATGAGGCCAAATCTTGCAGTTCATACTTAGGCAGAATTCTTATTAATTTCCATGGGAGTTTTTGCCTGTGTAAGCACCCAAGCATTTGGTGCACAGGCTGCGGGCAATTTCACATCAACAAAAGTAATTTGTGAAACAGCAGTACTGTGTGGATTTTATAACATTCTAAGACAGTGTGCATGGATATTCAAAACTCCCAGGTCATCGCAGGAATTACATTAATTAACTAAGATTTGCTTTTGATGCAATATTGAGGGTTACAGTGTCAATCCAAGACAAGGCCATAACATAGGATTTAGAGAGAACTGGAAATATGATGGCAGAATTGGTTTTCAATCAACTTTCGACAACAGTATATCAGACTATGAATAAATTAAGAACAATGCAAGTTTGAGTAAACTTTATAATGCTAGGTTGGGAATTGGGGACACTCAAAAAGAATACAAGGTACACTCTTAACAGACTAAAGCTGGGGGAAAAATCTAATAATGAAAAGGACCAGCAAGTGTTTATACTTAGTAGGACAAAAATTAGATTCCAGTATGTGTTTGCTGCAAGACAAACTGAGTACTAGAACTTATTATTAGGGTACTAATCAGTCAAAGCAAGGGAGATCATTTTTCTATATAAGGCTCCTGGGAAGAACAGTACACACAGAACTGGACACACAGAACTGGACAGCTTTGGGGAAATTGCAGTTCCTATTATTTAAGCCTATTTTTTTGTATTACCCTAATTTACTGACTTTCATTAAAATATTTTTAAACATGTTCTTCTGTAGTCAACCAAGAACTTGATTCTAAAACCTTTATTCACACTGAGTAGTGCCTTACTCTTCAGCTAACCTCTTTGATTAAGCATAGCACAACTCATGGAGTTAGATCCTACTTATCACAAGTACAGAATATGTTCCTAATATTTTTCAATTTCCTGGGTGTGCCTAAGCATTTCATTTCTGACACACACTGGTTCTGACATAACCTGCTCCACCAGCCACCCCTCCCAATTTATCCTTTTGCTGTTCTGATGGGAACAACCAACCAACAAAAAAACTAAAACCCAAAACCACAACCTTCAGTCATTATTGATCAAAACTCCAATTTTCTGAAGTGGGAGCTTTGCAAATGGAACGAAAGACATTTAGCTTTTGCATTGTATTGAGTCTGTGCATAAAGTCCCATTGAGTTAAATGCTTTAGAAGTGATAATGGAGTTTTGGCTGCAAGAAGACTAACAACTATCCAAGAGTTAATATATATCCCCATATTATTTTCTGCATTGCATCAGGTCTGATCACAGCCTTGTATTTTTGCATTCACTAAAAGATCCCCTGTCTGTGCCATGATTACTGTATTTGTATACAGCTATTTTGGATCATCTTATAAAATCAATCAGTACTATGTTGCAGATTTTATTTTTAGCAGTAGGCTCCAGTTCTTTGTGTTTTACTGAAGTAAAACTCCTTTGGTTAAGGTATCTATAAAAAACATGTTTGGGTTACTGAATGCTTCAGACCAGTGTACTAGTAGCTACCATATGTTGCTGGTAATTTCCTAGGGGGATCCTGCTTGAGAGTTGGAGCTGATCTTCTTTATTGTAAAAAAGCATTTTTCTAGCTGCTGTCACATGTGTGTTTTTTGTTTTCTTTTCCATAAAGACCACAGAAAACCAAAACCCATGATTTTAATCCAAATGAACTCATACAGTATGGTAGCTTTTCAGATCACAATGCTCAGATTATTTCTACCTGCCCGTAGGGAAGATTTATTATTATGAGCAAGAAGCCTAATTGAAGGTATTACTCTTCCAATTAGCTGGGTGAACAAAGTGTTCTGTGCAGCCACCTCTTATTTTTTAGCCACTGCTAGAAAAATAGGAAGGCATTTGGAGCAAGGTTTCTGATAGATTAATCTGATATTTCTAATCATTTGATCAAACTGAAGCAGGTACAGAGTTAGATACTAATACCTAGTAGAAAACAGTGACAAAGGCTTCAAAAACACACTAATTAATAGACTGTAGCACAGTTATTGAACTAGGAAATGTTTTCCTACCATAAGCAGTTTAACAGGCTAACTGACACTGCCAGCTAAAGTATTTCAAAATAGGTTTCCATAGTTAATGCGGCATATTTTTAATAGCCTTCATCTTCGTACTGTAGTTTACATTCACTTATGGGGAAAGAGACACAGAAGAGGTAACAAATGCCACCCACTGTCATCAATGGGTGGAGGAAATTGATGGGGCTGGCCATGCAAGGGAGACAGTCCCAACAGCAAGGGAGGAGGACACTTGCCAACGGACAATAGGTAGCTCCTCCCCCAGAAGTCTCTGGGAGGATGCTAGGAAGTCTGGGATACGGCTGGTCGGACTCAGGCTCGCATAATGCAGTGTAATGCTGCAGTCCCAGGTTGGGACCAAGATTCAACAATTCCTAACGTGGGGTTACAAATGAGTGTAGATGCTCAAGCCTTACATTACCAAACCCAGGGTCTGCTAACTCAAGTTCTAGTAACCTGGGCTTACATTGCAGTGTAGGGACTTGAAGGGAATGTCAAGTATAGGTAAGACAATATGCATGTATCTATCTTATTTTAAATTCACTTCTCTAAGTGTTGTGTACCTTTTGGCAAAATAAGCCATACTTATTTGGCTTGTTTTGAAGCAGCTGCTTCTGTTGTCATTGCATTCTACCACTGTCCAGGGGCTCCCAAAGGAGAACACTTGCAGGTGCCAGGTGCACTGGGCTTGCTAAGTAACAGCGCTGGCAACCAGGGAGGGTGTAACCCAGATACCCTGTTGGAGAATGGGTGGCTCACAGGATCCCATCCCAAAGAAAAGTGGGGACACAGGTCTACTACTTGACAGGGATTCACTTGGAAAGCTGTAAATTACAGAGGTCATTACAGGAGATCAGAGAAATTCTGCATGACGCCCTTTTATTTTTGAGGGTGAGATTTCATCTTGATTTGCAAACCAAACAGCTTTGGATAAATCCAGCTTAGTTTTGGATTTTTTGTACATTTATCCACATTTTTAAAGGATCCCATCTTGGGGTCCACTCACTGCACGTGGTGCCTACTCCTGGCGGATCTGGGGATTAGCTCTTGCCAGGCGCTGCCCTCCTCTGGTGGTTTCTCTACCTGTCTCATTCCTGAAGCTGCAGCTTCCTGTTCATGGCTTGGTCCTCCAACCAGGTCACTAAGGTCTTCCCTTTCCAGGAAAATCAAAGTCCTTCTGGACCAGCTGTCTGGCTGGCATCTCCAACACCCTGCACCACTTCCCAGTGGTTGGTAGGAGAACCCAGGGCCCCCTCTACACTGGGTTCCAGTCCAGGGACCCTTAACAAGCAGCCAAGGTCTCTATAGACCTACCCCTTGCTACTGTTTTCGTAGAATCATAGAATATTAGGGTTGGAAGAGAGCTCAGGAGGTCATCTAGTCCAACCCCCTGCTCAAAGCAGGACCAACACCAACTAAACACCTAGGCTTCTTCCTACTTATGTGGCTTCCCCTTCTTTCTGGGTTTGCCAGCCCAAACTCCTTCCCCCCAGGGAGTGGCTATAGACTACTTCCTTGTAGCTCCCTTGCTGCTCGCAGCTCCTGAGCTTTATACAAGCCCCTCCTGTTCCTGCCCAGCTGAGCCCATTTCCAATTAGTGTCCCGCTCCCTGTCTCCTTCTTCAGGTGCAGCCTGCACAGTTAATTGGCCTGCCTAGCTACTTTAACTCTTCCAGGCCTTGTGTGTGGTGGGAACCCCATCACAGATCCATTCATCAATCATTTAAATTGTAATGATCTTTAGTAATATGGATAGTGGAGGTGTGCACTAACATTGAGAGTCCCCCAATAGTTGTAGGAGTAGTAGGGATATACAGACATCTCTGCCACACTGCAGATTCCTGGTCCAGGATTTCTAACTGAACCACTGTTAGAACTTGTGCTGGACGGGCTCAGGCTAGTGCTTTGGCTAACTTCAATATCCATAAAAATGATTATTCTTTTGCACTGGATCAGGATCTTTTGGAAGCGAACAGGAAAGCACTCTCTGTGGTAGGCCCTCAGTTCTGTAATGTGCTTCCTCTTCTGGCTCACTAGAACCAAAGTCTGGGGATTTTTAGGATGTCATGCAAGACAAATTGGTTCATCATTCTGGCTTTAGCTTAATTTTGTTCTGTACATGAAAGGTAGTTATTCCATCAGTAGGTAAGGTGATAAACAGAGGGGCGTGTTTGATTGTGTCAAAATGTGTTATTTAAGTATTGTAACATATGCCCGCAACCTGTGAGCAGAGGCACAATATACATATAATTCCTCCCACCTCTCCCAAGAACTTCATGTAAATTAGTTCTTTGGAGCTCTGGCTGGTATATATAAATAAATAAAGAGATGCATAAAAGAATGAGGCATCTCTCACTTGCAACTGGGAAGCTGTTCTAAAATTAAAGGACGGGTAAATAGTTTAGAATATAGTTCTCTTCCCAAAAACAGTGTCTCATAGTACATATTTATGCATGTACTTTCTGGAACGTGTAAACTTATGGCTCCCCATAAATAACATGTGACATAAAATATGTCACATCTGTTTCAGGCCCAATAGGTTATTTCAGTCCATCTTTCTTTTATCTGTTTATTTTGCGGGGGAGGGATATGGAGGCAGGGGCATAGAAATTGGCAAGATTCAAATGGTGTATTTAAGTTTCTCCTGGTGTCCTGGCATAGGTGTTCCCCTTTTCCCCCATTGCAGTGATATAGTGTTCCATAGTTAGTATGGGGAAAAAATATATATATATATCCAGATTTCAGTTTCTACATGCACTATAGCTGAGTGGCATCTTCTCCTATTAAGACCTCTATAAAGGTGCCAGTTTAATGAATTTATCCAGTAAGGTTTGAAGGAACAGTGATATTCACTTATATTTAAATATATACTATAAAATATTGTATATACACATATATACCTTAATCGGCTATAGACATTAGCCTGTCTTTATGATGACTGTCCTTGAATATTAATGTCATCATACTCACTTTATAACATAAGAGCTACCCTCGATAATACACAAGAGAAAGAGCAAAACCAAAAGAAACCACTAAGCTTTAAAAACCACACCGTGCACTACTGTATGAAATCTGGCAGCCAAGGATAGTAGCATTCTCCACAACTAATATAAATATCACCAATGCTGCGTTGGATACCAAGTGCTTATTCCATGACACACAGATTGTAGGCTGGTAGCAAAGTCTTGCTCTTAATCTGGGACTCCAGCATTCACATCTATCACAAATCACAATAATTATAACTATGGACATACAGCATGTAATTTCCAGCAAAAATAGATTTTAAAAAATCGCATCCCTGGCTTTGCTGAGAATAGTTAAATCGAGAGGCATGGACTTGTGTGTTTTATTGTTTAAAAGGATGTCAACCCGCAAAGAATTCTACAGAGCCACTACTGTGGCATTAATTTGAAGTATCATATTGTTAACATCAACAGTGGCTAGACAGGTTTCCAGCCATTCATTCATAACCTACAGTATGAGTCCAATTTGACAACCTTTCCTTATGCGCCATTTTCAACAAACCAAGCTTTTTCAGACAAACTTAACTAAATGGGCAATGATATCCATGCACATGGTCTTACAGCTGGTACAGCAGTGTAGAGTTGACTGAGCTTTGGCGTGGAAACTGATTTAAGGGGGAAATTCCAGAATATAGCCATGTGCTGATTCTCTGCACTGGGGGTCTTTTTATGTCTATAAACTGTCTGAATGTGATAGGTTAGCATATGCATGGGTCTTAACAGGCAGAAGTGTGGATCTGAAAACAAAGCAAGATCAAAACTAGAGTGGCCAGGCATTGGCAAGCACTACAAAGGCATGGACATCCATGCAGTCACATACCAAACTTTGGACTGACTGCTTTCAATACTACTAACCAAGAATTTTCTGCTTTGTTTAAGCTACTTACCAAGTATTTTTTCATTGTCATATCACTCGTATAATAAACATGTTATTTGTGTGTCATCATTTGTTCAGAGGGTCTGAATCCTTTATCTCACAGCTTTTATCATAGCAAAGGATTGAGTCAAACACATGCTAAGATATTGTTGGCTTTCTGTCTGGAAACAAAGTCTTAATTTTCTGCATCAAATCTGTTGTCCCAAGAGAGAAATCTGTCTTCCAGAATCTGGTAATACATATCACATCTCTTATATGTATTAGTGGAGCGCAGGTTGTTATTCTGCATTCTTGTAGACAGCAGGCTGCACAGGGGTGATCTCAGGAACTGCATTAACTGTGATCCCAATTATTTTGGAGATTGTTACAAATACGTGCACATCCAAAATCTATTTGATTTCCATCAAGAAACTGCCTCACATGAATTAATGTTCCTTTTGTCTTTGACATTTAAAAATGTAAAATTTTCTCTCATACAATTTTACCAGAATAAAGTGCATGTTGTGTATGACATCGTAATGAGATAATCTGTATTTAAAATGTATTACTACCTTTAATTTGTTTGTTCCTCATTACCAAAAGGGATCAATTTCCCTCTCATAGATAAATAAATAATATACACACTCTACCCACTCAGAATTCTTTATAATTTTGGACCAGATTATCCTATTTTTTGCATTCAAACACGTTTGGAAGAGAATGTACTCACAAAACTCCTAAAACAGAGAAGTGCTCTGTACATCATAGTCTTTCCCCATAGTTATGCACACTGGCTCACTTACAAAGGGTGTGATTATCAGTGGCACTACTATCCAATGTACAAATTAAAGCTTGCGTGAGAGTTGACCTGAAGTTGTCTTATTCATGGCAGTTCATGAACAGAGATGACATCAGTCAGGACACAGCAACAGTGAGGGAACTTCTATTACTGGCTAATATTGAGGCCACTGGCAGTGAGAATCAGGAGTCATCTGTGATGATAGGAAGTAGATCATTTGGCAACAGCATGCAGGCAGTTTGCTACAGGAGACAGGCTGAGCTACTATAGAACTGCTGCTAGGACAGGACAGCCCATACATAGCCAGAGACCAACACTGGTGCAATGAGCCCAATGTCCCATTGGCACAATGGGCGACGAGGCACAAAACAAAATCCACAGTTTAGAGCAGCCTGGATCAGGCTTACGTAGCATTCCATGTTAGTTTGTTATTTTGTTGTTCACAGAGGTCTGGAGAAAACGCACACACTCATTTCTTCCTCACTATGTGTCCTTTTGCAGAACCCATTGCCTCCTAGCAGTGTATTTCCCATGTGCTTCACAATGTTTGACATAGTGCTGGGGTGGTTTTTTCCCCCCCTGCACTTTGTGCTGTTTGGCTCCATGTCCCATTTAGTTGGAGCTATTTAGTTCAGATGGGTGCCATGCACCAGATGGGCTCATCAGGCCCTTTCAATTTAATTCTTATGTTTCAAGTAATGTCTGTTATGTGCAGTCCAGGTTATTAAATGCTTGATAACTTTTAATCTACCAAAAGAATCTAATGTTGGTCTTAGTTACAGGTATACTCTGTAAACCGCAAGAATATACTTATTTTATAGGCTTTTATTTTCATCAGCAAAAACACAACATTTTTCAAAATGTTTTTTCTTTGTACCAGTCTTTATAATGAGACATGACAGAACTACAATATACTGGGATTATCCCATGGCAGGGATAAATATCTGACCTCTGGATATTTAAACAGATACATTATTGTAACAGGGCTGGCTGTCTCCTGAGCGTCCTCTCATGGTGAGAAGTCACTCTGCAGCACCCAACCTCTGTTTCCCCCTCTTCAGGGCCCCCTATTAACTCATTCAGTCCAAAGGTAATTAAATCACTCCCCTTTTGGGGTCCAACTTATTGAGTCCTCTGGCTACACACTGGCCCTACAGACTCCAGCACCTCTTCACAGAGCTGGGTCCCAATTCACAGTCTCTCTCTCTCTCTTTCCCCTCCAAGTAGGAGGTTCGTCGTCCACGCCCCAACCCCCTTCAATGTCTCTCCCCTCACGTAAGAGCTGGGTTCTATTAGAGTCACTCCTAGGCTTTACCTGACTGGAGTTAAGCCTCCTGGCTCTGCCTAGTCAACTCCCCTAGTATCAGTGTCTCCCCCACAAGAGCCTCTCTCACTCCCTGCGGGTTCTTGAGATTCCCTTCTTCATTGCAGCTTCCTGCTGCCCTTTTATAGGGGAAATCAGCAGTCCTCCACCAGGCCCCAACAGGCTGTTAATGAGGCACTGGTGGGCTGGGCCAGTTCCTTTCATAATCAGGGTACACTGGCTCCAGGCCTCCAAATCTTAAGGCCGAGGCTGCCCTGTTACAATTACCAAATTTAGAAACAATGCCTAATCAAAGTTGATTGTATGTGTGTAATTTTATTATTTACTACTTGTATTGTAGTAGGACCTAGGAGCCCCAGTCATGGACCAGGACTCCATTGTCCTGGGTGCTGTACAAACACAGACCAGGTACAGGAGAAGTTCTGTTAGATCTATGCACTGAAGAGTCTCCTCAGTTTCTCTACTACTTACTAATTCTTCAATGTGTTGAAAAAGGAGTGGGGAGTAGTAGTCCTGTAGTTTTTGAAGAAATGAGACTGGTATCAGTCTTTTTATCCTTTAATACAAATTGATGTTGACTTTCTCCAAGAATATGATTTTTTTTAAAAAGAGAAGTTTATTCACATGGAAGCTGAATACTCAAATGATTTAGATGGTATCATGGAATCCTTGAAATCAGCAAGCACTATGGCGCATAAAGAGTGAGACAAACGTGAACATTTTATCATTCACCAAACATGTTCCTTCTGATATCTATGTTGTTTTGCTGTACAATACATAACTCATATGGGGTCCAATCCAATGACTATTGACTTCAATGGCTATGGGTAAAGCCCATGGTAAACTATAGTGCAACCAATTTTTCTCATCTTAAAACTTGTTTTTATTCCTCTAACACTGTCCTGCTGACTACAGCATAGTGGGTACTGTGTACCTCTCAAAAAGGAATCAAGTTATTTTGTCAAATATGGACTTAATAGAGAAATAAAAGACCATTTCTGAAAATTTACTTTGTGTTTCATGAATAGAGTCAGGAGATGAATATCACAAAGAAAAGAGGTATAAAATATTTGAAAACTGGCACCAAGATGATATGCAGATCACTGACTAGAGGAAATCAATTCTATTCCCCCAGGCCTCATAACGCTATGTTAGGCAAACATTTTTCAAAGGCACCCTGGTGATTTAGGTTTAGGTAGATCAGTGGTTTGCCGCTCCAGACCAATGGGGGGGGCGGGAAGCCGCGGCCAGCACATCCCTTAGCCCACGCCGCTTCCTGCCACCCCCATTGGGCTGGGACAGAGAACCGCGGCCAGTGGGAGCCGCGATCGGCCGAACCTGCTGACGCGGCAGGTAAACAAACTGGCCCGGCCCGCCAGGGGCTTTCCCTGGTGAGCCATGTGCCAGAGGTTGCCAACCCCTTAGTCAAAATGGATTTTTCCTATTAAAAGTTTGTTTTGACATATTAAAAAAAATACCATTAGATTGAAAAAATCCTGTTCACCTCTCCTAATGAATTTATCTCACATTGTACTGTAATTAAAACTTGCTGCAGAATAGCCACAAAACACTCTTCCAGACAATAAAGCTATCCCTGCTATAACTCCACTGACTCAATGAAGACACACCAACCATGAATCTGATCCCTTGTGCTCAAGTAGTCCTCAATCAGTTTATGGAAATTATTCAAGATTTTCAATTAAAGGTGGGTGTAAAAAATTGGTTTGAAGAATTGGCATGACAAATTACCAAGATTTCTGGCAGTTTTCATAGTTAAAAGCTGTGTATGTTGCTGTAGAAGGGAAAATGTTATATAGTTCTTAAGGACAAATCTTTAGAAAAATATAAAAGGAGGTTTGTATTACAGATGCAAATGGCAGGCCAGCATACACTGCTGAAATGTGTCTAAACACCCACATTCATATTGGTAACATGGGCTACTTTGATAGGACTTCCAGAGAGCCACCTTATCCAAAAAGACCAGATGAAAGCAACAATGAAGATGCTACAATTAATAATGCAGAGTAAACCTAGAAACAGAAAGTGTAAACCTCTCAAATGTCCCAAAGTTACTTATGCTACTTATCTCACTCTGATTGTTGAAAATTCTCGAGAGCAGAACTAAAATGTCAGAAACATAAAAATATAGTAATTGGCAGGAAAGGAAGGAATCCAATAGGATTTTATGTTTCTGCAAGAATAATTTTAGTGTCTCCCTCATCTCCCATATTTGAACTTTGGCTACATGAAAGGTATGGTGGGCTGTTATCAGTGCCAGCCTTGAGAGTCATGGAAGAGGCAGCACAATTTTTTGGGTTGGCCTCTACCTCATTCTTAAGTGACATATTTTAAAATGGGGGGTGGGGAGAGATAATAGTGAGAGAGAAAAGAGGGTCTTCAAATCACCACTAGCCTGTTCCTCTGTAGGAAAAGTGGATTCCAGCTGTACATGGTGGGGGATCCATGCAACATTTGAAAGTGTTTCCAAAGTGTGTGATTTCCCAATAAAATGGGGTGACTAAGCCTCCAGCCACCACAGGGCTGCATGTCCTTTCAAGTGAATTGGTGGTCTTTTGGGGGTAATTTTGTCTTAGTCTGGTTTTTTTTATTACTTTTCAATAAACTCTTCTTTACTATTCATCACCTTTGTTCAGTTGGTGACTAAAACAGGTTTGCTAAATGTACCTGCATTAATTGCTGTCCACAGTAATACGTTTTATTCCAATCTGAGAAGGTTTCTTGTACTCAGTATCATGTGGGAGTCAAATCATACCACTTAAATCAGCATTTTATTCCATGTAGGGTGAATGTGTGTTTTAATTATTTTTTCTTTTACAAGTTGTCATTAAAGACGTGTCATGAGGACTCAGCCCTTACAAAAGATCAATGCAGAGTCACACCCCCCGATGGGGATACCTTCTGGAGCTCTCTACTGCACAGGACAGCTCTTAAAGAGTTTCAGTACGCCGCCTTCCCACACAGCTGTTAAAGGATTGCAGTAAGCGCCCTTCTGCACAGCTGGCCAGTTCTGTTTTTTGTGGAGGGAGAATAAAGGGTGGGACAATGACTAACTTGCTTTCTCCTCACCCTGCTTCAATTCTTTCCCCTGCCTCCTCAGGTCCAAAGTTGAAATTAGAAGTTCAAAGAAGAGGGGAAGGTGGGAGGGGAGCATGAATCTGCAGAATCCATCTTGAAGAACTCTGGTTACATGTGAGTAACCTTACTTACATTCCCACTATTCAGAACTTGGCAAGTGCTGCTACTCCCTCCTGATAGTGGAGAAAGGCAGTCTACTTAAACAGAGTTTGTAATACTGCTCTATCAACTTTGTATCTAACCTAGCTGCCAGATCTAAGGAATAATTTGTGAAAGTATGAATATTGCTCCAAGGGGCAATTTTACAGGTTTCTAAGATAGGAATATGTCTAAGAAAGGCCATTGAGGATGGCTTCATTTTAGCAGAGTGCTCTTTAAGCCTTTTGGAAGAGGAACATAACACTCTTCAATACAGTTTAACCCACTTACAAAGGCATTAGGATGTTATAGATTTACCTTTATCTTTTTCCCCATAAGGACCAAACAGTCTAGGTTTTTTCCTGTATTCCATAGACCTGTTCAAGGAGAAGGTCAATGTTCTCTTAGCATCCAAGTTATGCAGTTAGCTTCCCCTGAGTGAGAGCAAGCTTTAGAGAAAAATACTGGCAAAGTTTATGGACTGATTGAAATGGAATTCTGTTACTAATCTGGGAAGAAATTTTGAAATGGTAGGAGATAACCCACTTTATCTTTATTAAAAACTGTAGGAAAGGGAACAGCCATGAGAACCTGCAGTCCACTCACTCTTCTAGCAGATGTAATAATTACAATTAGAGGTGGACAAAAAATCCCAAGACAACAGTTTTTCCCATCAGAAAATTAGGTTTCTGTGAAATCAAAATATTGATTTCTCTGAATTTTTTTTATAAATAACATCAATGCACTTAGTTTAAGTGAAGTGCTTTGTCCTGTGTAGCTGTCCATAAAGAGAACCTTTTCCCATACGTGATCATAACACAGGTTATTTGATTTCTTCTTGGAGTTCAACAGATTCTCCTATACTTTTCCAAAGAGAACAATTCTGACCTATAGGAAGAAAGCACCTGTGCCACCGCACTAAGATCTTTAGTAAACAAAAAAAAAAAACACCAACCAAAAATTTAATAAAATAAAACAATTATAAAGAACTAACCAAAATCTAACTAAATGAAAAAGGCGGCAGCAATGCTGGGAACAATCCATTCCTATGAATCTGGGTCTAAGACCCAGTGACGTTCCTTGTCCTTCTGGTACTTTGACGGGAAGGAACAGAGGTGGTAGGTGTGCCATACTCCCTTTTATAACCCCGCTGGCTGAATGGTTAGAGCAATGAGAGGCGGGGCAGGAGGTGCAAGAGTGCTCTAAAAAGCATTGCTGCTAGAAGGTTCTGTCACCAGCGCATTTTGTGAGTGGGAACATGCAGCAGCCACTCAAAGAACAACTGTTAAGTAAGAAGTTAGGAGCCACAGATCCACAAGTTCTAATTAACAGGAATAGAACAGCAGCAGTTTGGTGAACGCAGAAATGCTGGGCATTTCATGATTTGAATGTTGAAACAATCTTTTTTTCCAATAAAATTAACAGTAAAATGGGAAACACTGGGAGCTGATGTCCTCAGCAGGATACACAGGAAAGGCAAAAGAATTAAATTCTAAAAATAAATAAATAAATAAAAAATACCGAGAAAAGCACAAGCTTGGAAAGTGTATCAGGAGACTAATTTAATGGCTGTAGGACCTTCATTCACTGGTATGAGATTCTCTCTCATTTTTACTTTGTTTAGAAGGGATTCAAGAAGTTCCCCCCCATTCCCATATTTATTGGTGATGGAATTTGGCTCTCATTCATCTTTGTTGTGCTATTTAATACTCTAAGATTAAAGCTTCTCATCATGACATCCTTTCTTTATTCATCCATTTTCCTTCAGGGTCAGAGGAACTCCCCATGACTTGGTTTACACCTGACCACAGACTTTGTTTATTCCCTCCTATGCTGATTTAGCAGGAATCCAACAGATTAATGCATTTGCAGTCTCTGTGAATCACCTTATTATTAACCTCTTAAACATAATTAACTCATTTCGTTTTTAACTCTTTCATAAAGACGAGCATGAACCAATTCACTTTTGTAAGGCACTTCTCTCTTTTCACCACAAATAATAACTCTCCATTTCACACATATTCCTAAACCATGCAGTTACTGCTTATCTTTTGGAGACATTAAATAACAGACCATGTAGGTATATTTGATCCATCCAAGAATGTTGTCCACTATGAGCCTAACTGCTGAAGCAGAAACTGGTTTTGTGAAGTTAATGGAGTTATACCTGCATAATCAGGGCTAAATGTGACCGTGACTGATTTGGAGCTCCACTGTAATAAACTTACGTATACCATATGTTGATCTGGTTATTAGAAATCATATGAGTATGTTGTGTTAAATCAGTAGACAGCTGTCTGAAAAAAGGCAGGAAGGAAACGAAAGATTGAGGATACACTTAGAGTTGTTAAGGGACAATGCCAGAACTATTAGATTTGATAATTTTTGCCTGTTATCCAGCCAAAATTGGTTTGGACCAGAACAGAAAAAGGCCTGCAAACAAAAGAACTCTACAATAATTAAGAAAGGACCCCCTTAAGAGAGAGGGAGCAGTTATTAGGGGAACCAGGCTGAGACACAGGTCTCCAATGTGGGGGAGTTTAGAGAATTCAGGCCTGCCTAGGTCACTCTCACAGGACGGTGGGACCTTACGTAAGACAGACATGCAAACAGACTGTTTTAAAATCCATATATTTATTTACATGCTTTTGTTCCTACTGCTAAATAAACAATATTTTTGTTTCCAGAAGGCTGTCTTGTCACTGTACTCACTAGTGACAGTGCCTCAAAGGGGAGAACTGCAAGTGCCCAAACTCAGTCAGACCTGATGAGTAAGCACAGTTGATACACAGAGTACTGTAGCCCAGGACTTGAATTTAGAAGGAGAATTGTGAAAATCCACCCCAGGAGAGGTAAAGGCATAAGGCCTGATACCTGAGGAGGTGAACTCAAAGAGACCAGGAAGGGGACAGAGGTGCAGCTAACTCTGTAACCATGATTGGGCCTTATAAATCCCTTGACACATGTAGTATTCAGTGCTGCATGGAACAGATTTATAAAGAAGCAGTGTATCTCAATCAGTGTAACAGGCATCTAGAGTATAGATTGACAAACTACATAATACTTGTACATTCTTGTTGGCTAATGAGAGCTATTTCCTCTCAGATATTAAGGGGAAAATTGTTCACATGAAGTTTACCATGATGACAGCTGTGACAGATATGGCAATTTCCTTCAATATCTTTGGGAGACATTACTGAATTAAGCTTAAGTAGCTTTGAAGTCCATAGTATTATAAATGCAAAGTTTATGCATTATTATTGGATTGTACAGTACATAACTTCTCTAGTGAGGAAAAGTGTCCTATGTAAGACTGGGGAGTGTTATTAACGTCAAAGGACTATTTTAAACAACATGCCCAACATGAAGGCACTTTCAGGATAAACAAAGTTAAATGTGTTTTGTAGGAAATACTTGGGGAGAAGGGAATGCAAATTCCCACCTCTGGGCCCAAACTTTTGATGCTATGCCCCGAGGACAGAACTGTTGTCTGACTGATTACTTATTCACAGTCTGGGCAGATCAAAGACCCAAGCTATATCAAGGAGTCACCCAGATTCATGAGGGTGCTTGTTCTGAGCTGTTATGAACTTGTAACTATAGAAAAACACCTTGGTAGGGTTTGAAGGACTTATCACCTGCCAGAACCCTTATTGAAGTTGGGGGTGATCACTGGTAAGCTTATTAACATGCATGTAGGTTCATTTATTGTTTTTAACAGGTTTTCTCTGTAATATTTTCACCTTAATAAATAAATATGCTTGCTTAGAAAAAGCAGTGTGATACCTTAACTGTGGGTAATTATGTTGCTGATAGCCTCTAGAGAGAGGGGAAAGTAGGCCTGGTTAGGCAGTCTGACTTGCTGGGGAACTCAGTTTAGGTAGGGAACTGTGCAGCCTGGAAAAACCCCAGTCCGGACGGAGAGACGTGTCCACCTGAGACAGGTCACAGCTGAAGAGCCCGGAGCTCGGAGTGGATCATGAGTGGGAAATACAAGTGCAGTTGCCCTGAACTGTGATCATTGCCAGGATTAATGGGGCCTGAGGCAATAAGAACAGTCCCTTCATTCCCTCTTTCTGTGGAACTTCCAGCCCACACCCCAAAATGTCCCCCCCTAAGGCATCCACTACAGTCCGATACTCTACCCCTCTGCTCTCCTTCACCCCAGAGGTCTCAAACCTTTTTCATGTATCTGCCCTTTCATGAGTGTTTTCATTCCTTTCCCTGTCCAAATCTCCCCCTTCCAGTGAAAGCCGCATGGGAGAGGGACAGAAAAACGGCCCAAGTTTCAGGTATACAGTCCCATCAAGGGGAAGGGAAGGGACTGTGAGATGGCAAACCTGAATGAATCCATGGATACCCCCAAGGCTTCACATCTTCAGAGGCACTTTGTCTGCACAGCTGCTTCCTCTGTGTGACTCCTCAAGCTCCCAGTTCTCCCCGTTGCTCCTGCAGTAGCAGTGCTGCCATTGGCTGGGCACCCCGAAGATCAGTATCAGCCATTCAGGAGATCTGAGCCAAGTTAGTATAGCTATAGCGATCATTAGCATAGCTCTGAGAAGTGAAATCTGGTGGTTCGCAGGGTGTGGCTGGTCCACTACTGCTCCATGGACTGTAGCCAGGCTCAGAGCAGAAAGAACACTGCGCCTCTTTAAAGGTCATTGGGGCTCCTGCAGCAGCATGCTCCCCTGGAGCAGCAGGAGGAATTCTTTCTGAGTCAGCCAGAATTTCTCCTTGGACTCCTCCTGGGGCACAGCTCCCCAAGGCACACAGAATTCTGGCCTCAGAAGAACAATAATTTTTTTAAAACAACAACAAAAAATGGATCCATGGAGGAACAGCTCCAAGGTTTTCCAGTACCAGGTCTCAAGGTTCGATCCTTCAGTGGGAGTAGCAGGGGTGCTGGAACAATTTGTATAGTGGGGGTGCTGAGAGCTATTGAACCAAACTGTAAACCCTGTATCTAATGGAAACCAATTCAAGCCATGGGGTGGGGCAGCACCCCTAGCTCCAGCACCTATGGGAGTAGTTATGTACATTATTAGATTGGTACTAGAGGGATCAGCATCTTCCATGATTGAACCCTAACTGAGCTTTCTTGGGGGCTCTCACAAGCTGAGCCATGGCACCTTCTCAGCAGGAGTGAAGCACCAGCTTCAACTGAAACATATGTCTTACTATGGCTTAATAAAGAAAGGGGGAGGCGGAGGAAAACAGACACAGGGCAAAGGAATATGAAACAAAGTGAGATGAGGGAAGGCGAGAGGAAAGTGAATTTAGAAGTTCTGATAAGACTGTTCACTCCCCCTGTGTGCTTGCTCACCTGCTCTTGGCTCCCCCTCCTTTGTCTCTCAGACTGAAACCATAAAAGATCATAGCTATGTCGTTTGTACTGCCTTCCACCTTTCTGATTTTCATAAAAAAATTGTGAGTGGTTTGGGTAACACAGAATCGTGGGGACTTTAATTCTCGACCATCATTAAATGTCTACCTTCAGAAGTCATGAACAAAAAAAAATTTTCACTCAAAAATTCATGTATGGGTGTATGTGCGTGCACACGCACATTTGATTATAACACAAAAGTGAAAATCTTTTTTTGCCTTTATCCAAAAAAATAAATTGTTCAGCTAATAATCTCTTCCTACAAACTAAGCTCATCATGACATGACATCTTACTCCAAATACCTGTCTCAGTGATTATAGCTACAAACATCCCATCCCTTTCAAGAAAAAGATGCTGACAGTTTTGTGCAAATCTAAATTTCCTATTGCAAGGAATAACATGCTATCAGTATGTACCCATCGAGTGCCCGGGAACTTTATGTTTTCATTTAGCTCTCATAGAGATGAGAATGCATGATAAACCTATCAAAGCCACCATCCCTCAACCTCGTTTGGCAGCTTGGGTGATAGAGCCTGCTTTACATTCAGACAGAAGACAAATTAGACTTCTCTGTGCTCAGACTTCTTGTTTTCTTCTTGCAATAGAATCCATCCATCTCCTTCCCTTGACTGGGAGATAACTGGGAAGTGCCCTGGTAAACAGAAGGGCAGCGCTGAGGCAGAGATCAGGGAGAGGGAGACAGAAAAAAACATTAGGAGGAATGGTGTGTATGAAATTAGGGTAGAAAAACAATCAATAGCATGCAAAGCTGTGGACATGGAATGCTATGTAAAAATACAGCTTTAAAAAAATCTCAATGATTTATAGAGATACTAACTTTTAATGTATCTTATCTTGATCAATCAGAGACAACAATAGAAGGAGTAACAAAAAAAGCATGGTAGCACATAATATTAAGCAAGATCTGGCTAACTAGATGTACTGTACACACTGAGAATGGAATTCTTTCACTGTCAAATCATTAGGCAAAACCTTAAGTCCTTCCATAGAGTACAGAATGAATTAAAGAAAGATAGATCTCCAAGAGAACAGCAACTTGATTATGGTCCCTATAAAAATGTCTACAAAAAGGGTTTTTTTTAAACCAAGAGAATACAGAGGACCAAGAAACTTATAATAGGGATATATTAAAGGTAGTCTTATTTTAACATATACTGTACTTGGAACACTGCAAATGACTACCATTTCCATGCTTTCTAAAATGCTCTCAGGCATTCAGTTCTATGCCCAAGTGTAGCTCCGAACAAATGCAACATAACTATAGAGGTCTAAAGGTACCGTTCTAAAGCTATGCTGAACAAGTTAGTTAAGTACTACAGTTTTTTAAGATTCACCCTCATTGTGTTCACACAAAAACTACCCCAATTTGCTTTGGTTGGAAACTTATCAGTCTTTCCATATGCAGCCTATACTACCTAGCACTTAAAGTTCCATTTGCACCAAGAACAGGGTCATTAATTTCTTCTGGGCTCAATGTGCTTCAAATCTCAGAAGTTATCTTGCCCCACTTTCCTTTTTATTTCTAAAACAAACTGTAATTTAGACAACCCGTCAGTTGGAACTTCTCTTACAATTTATTTTTCATTCTGTGCAAAAAAGTGAGTTACTTTTTTAATAGCATGCAATTGCACAATAAGCATGATGTTCCGACAGTCTAAACTACTAAATTACTAGCCGTGTTGTCTGGTTACTAAGAAGAAGCTAATTTACAATAAATGGTACATAGTTCCTCAACTCAATAGCTGCTACTGTAAACACAAAACTCTCTTATTAGCCCATTGATCCAGGCATATAGTTCATAACAAATAATTAGTAATCAGTAAGTTTTCAGATACTTATTCTATTCTATACAGGTTCTTATACCATCCTCATCACCACAACACCTCAGCGCTTTCTAGTAGTGCATTAGAAATGTGATTAACATGACACTTGTGTCAATACATGTACCCCATTATTGGTGTAAAACTGTACATATTTTCAGGTTTACACTTTTCATATATTTAAAAACAATATTGTAAATGTTATGTGCCTATTTTCTTCACAACCCCCTGAACATCCCTCAAACATCTCTTAAACTATAGCCCTATCAGAAAAACTTTGGCTGGGACACGACAAAATGTGGAAGAATTAATATATCAGAAAGTCTAGCTTTAGCAGAGTAGAGGTCCCCTCCTCCCCCCGACCTCCCAAATAGTTAAACTATTTGAATGCCAACTGACACACACGGTACAGTATATTTGAAAGGATTTATGCCAGACAGAACCATCTATCAATCTGCAAATAAGGCTCTCAGTTATGCAAATAAATGATTCCAAATCCAAAAACAGACTAGAAGAAAGGAAGAAAATGTGATCTTACTTTTTTAGTCTTGAAAACATTTAACATACAAGAGGAATATCCTAATACTGCTTAAAACCCCTACCTTTACAACTTTGTAAGCATGAAATATTGAAGCCTATTCCTTCTTTTCCCCTCACATAATGATTGCTTTCTAAGCTGAAGAGACTCTTGTAAGTATTTGAAGTTTAAATCTTATTCTCTCTGTCTTTAGAGTTGAAAAAAATGAACTTCCCCTCGGAAGAAATTTTTTTTATTTTCTTACCGTCAATGAGCACAACAAA
Source organism: Emys orbicularis (assembly GCF_028017835.1). NCBI lineage: Eukaryota > Metazoa > Chordata > Testudines > Emydidae > Emys > Emys orbicularis. The sequence continues at coordinate 196,522,317 of NC_088684.1, forward strand.
GATCATTGTATGATATATTTACATAATATTATTTCTTCCCTGGATGTATCACCATTTTTCCATTAATAGACATTTTTATTAATACAAATCTTTCTAGAATCTCTCTGAAATTAACAGCTAATCCAAAATATGTTAATGAAGAGAAAGAGTTAGTCAATATTTGTCTTTCATAAGATTTCATTATCATTGCATCCTTGAGGATCTCGCCTTTATAAGCACCATCTTTCTGTCAAACGCATAAGATGATAAAATAAGTAACACTTATTTAAAATAAATTACATTTCTACAGCATCATTCATCCGGTGAATCCAACATTATGTGGAAGTATTAACTAACTAACTACATCTCAACTCTGTGAGGTTGTGACTTAAAGTGGGGAAAATACTTTGCCAGAAAACATTTATTCAACAATTTGTCTTTTTTTCCCCCAGTCTATTAATTGTTCACAGATAAGATCACACAATTCTTGAATTCAATTTATTTATGATTCCCAAATTTCTCCAGTGAATAATTGTTCTTCTGCAACTTGTTTGCAATTTACAAACTGCAATTACATTGCAATTAAAAATTCACATGATATTGTTTCTGTTCTCTGACTGGATAGTTTATGCAACTACCTAATATACCACAAACTGAAAATTGCAAAATGATATTTTATACTGTACAGACAATTTGTAATTCATGATGTTATGGTATTACACTGGCATCCAAAAAAGGAGACAGATACAATTACAAATGTTTTATACAACTAACACATACAACTCAGATTTCAAATTGCATATTCGCTATTAGAAGCAAATTCCAAGGTCAAAAGTGAAAATTGTGATCATCTAGTCTGACCTACTGTATAACAATAGGCCATAGGACTTACCTATGATAATTCCTAGATAAAATCTTCCTTTTGCAATTTATGCTTTATGCAGTGTTGGTTAAATCAACAGCCCAAATTTCAAAATTTAGGAATGAATATACAATTTATAATGCGCCTTCAGTACATATGTATGCACTGGAACTTTAAGTTATCTTTTCATGATTATTCATGTTAATACACATTTAGTATTTGTATGTTCATAAAAGTGCATACGAAAGGGTTGCAAATACAGTCAGATCAAAATGTTTTGATTTACAAAATGCGAACATGCATTTATTTTCTCAATAGCCACCCTTCTCTAATACCTTTCATCCCATTCTGCAGATCATCTCTCTGCTTCTCAGTTTAGCTAAGTGATTTGCTCAAAGTCACACACACTCAGTAATAGATTTGATTCCTAGACATATTTCCCCCCATTTCAGGGCATGGATTTATGGGAATAAAAAGGAAGCCGTTTTTTTCTTACAATTTTTAATTTCTTTGGGTTAGAAAGCAAGTTACTTAAAGGTAAAATACACAATTCATGTCAACTGAGACAGATACCACAATCTCTCCCTGAAGGTCACTACTGCAAAACAAGTCCACATATGGTAAATAAGAATTATTATTCAATGACAAACCCTAATTATTTAAGGTAGGTCCTGAAAGCTATAAACAAGCACCCACTGGATACTGGGACCATTCCTTCCAATTCTTGGCAATTCAGAGCTGAATTATAAAAACAATGTATGATATGAACCCAGCACACATGGGGTAACAGAACACATTAAATAAAGCACAAAGAACTCAGCTGATGCAAAAACCACATAAAAACCTTCTATCATTCATACTGAATAAAGCCTTTCATTTAAGCATATTAAACTGTGGGCATGAAAACTACATGTAGAAATAAAAACTTAGGAGAATGGGATTCACTTAGTATTCTACAAAATAATTATTTCTACTGTTTATTTTTACTAGTACATTTTACTATTTAATATGTATTTTAATTTTGGAAATGTTATATGCACATACACATAAATTAATCCAATTTCTATATATCTCATTTTAATTTAAGAATAAAGTTTATGTAGTTTCTAGAATTTCTTTTAATTCTCTCTCATCCTCATTTCTTCTGCAATTGAAGTGCATTTTAAATAGCCTTGGGTTTACATTCTATACTGCTTTTTATAAACTCATCTCTCCATCTCCACAAAAACAAAAGGTTTACATGTAGTTTGCAGATATCTTGAGACACTGGAAGTTACTGTAACTGCAGATCAATAGACTTAAAAAAAGATAGCGATAGCTATCTTTAGCACAGTCAAACTCTTTGGCTATCTCTGATATTGTTAATAATCAGTCGCTATGTATGCTTGTACTTCTCAGACTAGCAAGCCAGGAACGAAGGAGCAGTTGGATAGTAGGGCTAGTTTGTGCCTGGTTTCTCACCAAAATGATGAAAAGAAACTTTTTTCTAAATTTCTTGTTCCTTCTCCTCCCCAAAACCTTTAATAACACACACACACACACACACACACACACACACACACACACACACACACACACACAGGGCATAGACAAGCTGCATGAGCATCTCAGCACCAGTCAAAAGGAAACATTTTTCAACAAAGAGAAATCATATCTCACACATAAAACCAGGTAGAGCCCTTGAAAATTTGTTTTGGATAAGCAACAAGAGGTCTGTGTGTACGGGAATGACATACACAACAGTAACAGTGTACTGAAGGACCCATTCATTAGCCAACTTCTGCCCTCAAAACACATGTGCCCATTGAAGTCATAAGAACATAAGAATGCCCATAGTGGGTCAGACCAAAGGTCCATCTAGCCCAGTATCCAGTCTTCCAACAGTGGCCAATGCCAGATGCTCCCAAGGGAATGAACAAAACAGGAAACCATCAAGTGATCCATCCCCTGTCGCCCATTCCCAGCTTAGGCATTGATGGACCTATCCTCCATGAACTTATCTAGTTCTTTTTTGAAGTCAGTGGGAAATGCACATGGACCTTTGAAGGCAGAATTTTGCCAACTTACAGTACTTTAGGGGGAAAAAATCATGTGAAACCTCCATAGGGATACAAATGAGAATTTTAGTAGGAAATCTATGTTGAAATCTTTGATGGTGAGATCTCTTCCTCACTCTCCCCAACCATCAGGTTTGGTTTTTTTAAAAATCCTTCTATTTAAACAGCAGCACCATACTGTCAAAATATACAATTATACAGGATGTGTATAAAAGCTGCATTTAAATTCAGACTTACAGCCAAATGTTGATAATGGATGAATGCACGTGGCTCCCAATGGTGAGTTGAACATACATAGCATAAGGAAAAATTGGCTCTTATACAAATAAGTATTTTCCCTATCTATCCCAAAACACAGTTGGGCTAGAACCACAAAGTTTAGAACCAAAACTGAACTTTCATAAAGTTCAAAACCATGAGTTTCAGTCCATCACAGAAAAAGAGTGGCTAGCTATGAACTTTGGATATGGATTTGAACATCAGCATTTGGAAGTGTTTGGATACAGGGTTTGGGTCCATCTTTTTAAAAGGGCAGTTCTGCTTAACTCTTGCGTTTTTATATATCTTGGGGGTTTTGCTGTATGCAAGTGTCTTATGTATACATCTCTCAAGCAGAAGACTGACCTACTATATGTGATTATGCAACAATTGGTGTTCAATCACATTTTCTGCCGCGCTGGATAAGGCCAGGTCCAAGGTCGCTCTCTAGGGTGAACGGGCTCTTCGGGTGTTTGCTTGCTGGTGAAAGCATGTGAATTACTGATTGTTTTATGTTGCAGAAGCATCTGATTAAGTGCCTGATTAAAAGTGTACCATTGTACATTGTAATGTATCAACACAGTGTAGCTCCAATGTGTTTAAATGTAAATGAAAAATTTATAAATTCTATACAAGTGAAGTCCGTTTATCCAAATGGCTCAGTGGACATTCAATATCTGCAGATAACCGGGCATTTGAATAAAGGGAAATTATATTTTTAGGTGCAGGTTCACCATGGAACTGCAGGGACACATTCTGGAAAGCACTTCAGTTTAATTTCCCTCTGTTTACCATTTCAGATAAAGTTAATTTACCTCAGGGGTTCTCAAACTGGGGGGCGGGACCCCTCAGTGGGTCGCGAGGTTATTACATGGGGGGTTGCGAGCTGTCAGCCTCCACCCCAAACCCTGATTTGCCTCCAGCATTTATAACGGTGTTAAATATATTATATTAAAAAGTGTTTTTAATTTATAAGGGGGAGTCGCACTCAGGCTTGCTATGTGAAAGGGGTCACCAGTACAAAAGTTTGAGAACAACTGATTTACCTGCATTTCATTTAACCAAAAGACCAAATGACCAGTAGGTCCTCCATGCTCATTCGGGTAATCAGGATTTTCAGTCCCTGAGGGTGGAGAAAGAGGTGGGGGAGTAGCTGCAGGTGACAGGATCCGCCTTAGTACTGCTTGATTTGGAGGAGCTGGGAGGACGATGGGGACTGTAGGGTAGCTGGGAGATGATCAAGGCAGAAGGGGGTGACCATCCCCAGAGCATCTCCTGTCCCTGCCTCCCCCTACCTGTGCCCAGCTCTTTCTCCTAGCTGGGAGGCATTTGCTGTAAGGATGGCCCACTACTCAGCTCTGGCTCTGCCTCTGGGTCCACCCCAGCTCCCAGCAGCTCCGGCCCCTGCTGCAGCATGCCTGTGCTGACCTGCCTCTGGGTGCCCCCCAACAAACCTAGGCTGGCACCTGCCAGCTTAGAGGATGCTTTGCAACCAGGGAAGGAAAGAAGCTGCTTGGCAGGGGAGCACAAGGGCCAGAGCTGACGGCAAGGACCTTCCTTTTGGCCTGTTGAGCATCAGCTTTTCTGTTCTGCTTCCCACTGGGGGCACGACTCTAAAGGTGGCCCAACTACCTGGCTCAGGCTTCCGACAGCTCTGGCCCCTGCACTTCTCTTCCAGGCAGCTCCTTTCTCTCCCTGATTTCTTCTGGGGCGGGGGAGGGACTGAGGTAAGGACCAGCCAGGAGAATGCCAGAGCAAAGCGGGATTGGGGGGGAGGTTGACAACTCGTGACCCCCCCATGTAATAACCTCATGACCCCCTGAGGGGTCCCGACCCCCAGTTTGAGAACCCCTGGTCTACCGTATGCAGCTGCTCTGTGAAAGCACAAAGCACTGATAAGTTGCTGCTATCCATATCACACTCGGGTGCCTGCGATTCATCCTCTGCTAACTTTGTGAGTAACTCTGCGAGTAACTGTGCTGCCATGCGTGATGTCCTCACGACAGCTAACAGAGCATAGGAGAGAAGTGCGGGATCCATCCTCTCTCACTGCAGATGCTGGCGCGCACTACAAAAGAATGATGAGTGGAAAATCGGCGCGAAAGGAAGACACAAAGCAGTGCATGACAGTACATTTTGCACATCCCAGGATGTGCTGAGCTCCATTTCTGCATTCCCACAACACCTAGTGACAGAAGGTGTTGCCAGGCACTGTGGGATACATACTGTAGCGGGGTGGTTACCCCACTCCTGAAATAAGGGGATTAAGAGCAGCTGAGGGAAGCTGACTGAGTAGCTGACCACAGGTGTGGCCAGCTCAATCAGGGCCCAGCTGGCCCTGATAAGAGGGCTGGAGGCCAGGAGCTACAGAGTCTCTCTCTAGCTGTGGACAGAGAAGGACCTGGCTGCCTGGGGGCTGCTCAGGGTACTGGGAGTAGAGCTCCAGCCTGACAAATCTCCAGGCTGTGGGCCTTGCTAAAGGCCAAAGCAGGTACTGGGGTTGCAGAGGTGCAGCCCGGGGTGAGGCAGAGGCAGTTGGTCCGACCCCCTTGCCAATGATGAGTGGCCTTTACAGACTTCGGTTTGCCCCAGTGAGAGGGGGCTAGATGACGACTGGCAGTAGCCACTGAGGCAAGGTGGGTGTAGCGGGATAGGGGTTCCCCTGGGAGAGGAGTGGGCAGAACCCAAGGGCACCGGGATCTGGCCGGGACACAGGGGCCTGAGGCAGGTGAGACACTGGCCAGCAGAGGGCGCTGAGTGCTGGACGAGCTAATTCCCAGGACGACCAGCAGGAGGCGCTGTGCTGGTGAATCTCACATTGCTACAATACCCACAGTCCATTGCTCTCGCTGTCGACAAAGGTGCCCCGAATGTGGACACGATCTGTCGACAGACGGAGCAAATGTAGGCACGCTTTGGCGACTTCGCTTTTGTTGATTTTTCCTTGTCGACTTTAGTTTCACTGACAAAACTTTCCAGTGTAGACAAGCCCTGAGACACAGGAACACACTGGGGTTTCTGAAGAAGCTAGGCTGCTTTGATCACCATCTAAGGATGGTAGAGCATTGGTAACAGGCATGTGTAGACTGTTGTTTCAAAAATCCTATTTTTCCTCTAATACATTGTTCTTACTTACTTAAACAATACTTGGATTTTAAGAAAACTGTTTGGTCAAAGATTCCCATGGGAAAGAACCACAGGTGTCCAAACTCAGTCAGAGCTGCAGGGTAACAATGGTTGACAATCAGGGTATTGTAGTCCAAGACCCAGTCTAGGAGTGGGAGAACTGCAAAATTCCATTCTGTGATAGGTATAAGGCCTAACACCCAAGAGGATGCACTCAGAGACCAGAAAGGATAAAGAGGTGCAGCTAGCTCTCTAATCATTTTCTCTGAAAATCACCTCAGAGAAAAATGTCAGGGAAAACACTGCCTGTACCTCTTCCTTTTCATTCACATATATACATTTAAAACTATGACAATTGTCTAGTTACAGATAAGTTGCTCTGACTCAGAGGGAGTAAAATAAACTTATGGATTTTGGCAACTCAGTTAATAAGCAGAATGACTGCAACTTTCATAGGGCTAGAATTAATAACTCAAAATGTTCCAATAGTCTCATCACTTGCTGGTGAACAATTTAATTCCCCTTTACAGACTCTTAACATTAAACATTCAGCACTGCATTACCAAAATATTTTCAACCTCAAGCTAAATTCAAGCAGACGCATTTTGGTAATTCAAACAGTATTTTATGCTTGTAAAATGACAATATATAATCTAGTGCAATAAACCAGTTGCTATCAACAGCCCATTTTGGGGAGTCATTCAGCAACAATTTATTATTTCATACAGCAATGCGTTATTAAGGTAAGCTCAATGCGTTATTGATAATAGAAATACAAGGCTTTAAATATTCAATTTCTGCATCATAGTCCAGTTTTGCCAATTTAAGCAGGCAGATCAGCTTTAATCCACTGACTAATGTCCATATTTTGGAAAAAATATATAAACCCTATAAAGCTACACATGATTTACAGAAGTTTAAAAAAAATTTTTTGTAGCAGACCTAGATTACCACTAATATAGAATGGGATTTACTGTGTTCAGTGCAAGGGGCTAAAGACAACCTGGAATTTTAGGCATGCTAGGATTTAATTGATTGCCAGTCCTATAATCAAGAGGCTGCCTACAGTTTGTTTATACTGTAGAAGCAGCAGAGAGTAATTACAGATTTAACTGGGGCACCAGTCAGATTTCATACATGAGTCATTATTTATAATCAGCACTAAGAAACATTCAGCCAATACACACACACACATCAGGTAGGGAGTAGGGTGAGTAGTTGCTATTAAAATAACTGTATTTAGTTTTTATTTGATTTAGCATAAAGATCATTTCTGTAAGCACTGGAATATACCATCTTGAAAAGTTTGCCTTTTTCTATTCTTTTTCTTAAGACACAAATGTACCTAAATACTTCTGACAATCTGGCTCATTTTGTTAAAATGCTGCATCATTTTAAAGAAGAGTGTGTGTAAATCTCTAAATATTTGGAAAATTCACAAGTAACCACAAAACTAATTTCAGGGGCTATTAGTATGTTAGACCTGATCCTGGAAAGACTTTCACACATATAGCCCCACTGGACTCAATGAGACTACTCACATATACAATTTTTTCAGGATTATGGTCTTAGATAACAAACAGGTGCATAAACGATTTTGTTTTCATTGTTAGAAGATGATTATTCAAACTACTGGTTGACACTGGTGGGTCAATCACAAACTGGGATATTTTCTAAGTTAGCACAGCAGTTTCCTTCTTTCATAAACCATTCCCTCTCTAAATAGACTAAACCATATCTTGTACAGCAATACTTATATATTTCTAACTTGATTCACTGTAATAGTCTAGCAGTTGATATAATTGGTTCCTGACTGGGAAATAGGCAACAATATGTTTATTGTGCTAAATGGAAAAAAAGAAACAAGTCATATAGCCAACACAACTTAAAGATGTTAAGGCCTCACTGAGTGAATCTACTCCATCCCCTGCCAGTGCAGAATTGTTACCTATAATAAGTTTTTCCTAGTCCTTCTCCAGCTTTAGTTTTCAAAGTCACAGAAGATAGGGGAGTATGCATTAAAAAAAAAAATCTGTATCCCTTTTTCATCCTCTACCTATAGGGAATGGCTTTGGTGTTAATGAGGAGGGGAAAGGCAGAGTAAATCCAAAGAAATAGATTGATTTTTTTCTTAAGAAACTTCTAGGCATGCTGGCTTCATCTAACATCAGACTCAGTTTGGGGATTTATATCACATGGCAGAGGAACCAGCAGAGCACATCTCAAAACGTCATTCATTCATTTTGCAGTTGGCAGAGATTTCTAATTTTGAATGGGGCTTCATACAACAACTCAATCTATTCCAACAAGTCCCACACTTAGATCCATTCCTATACTCACTTTACCCACCCGAATAAGAGATCAAACATATGATAAAGTATTGGATTTCTGACTGAGACTATCTTTCTTTATGAGCTCAATTAGGTTACCTGCCTATAGCACTTGTGCGCGCATTGTAGTACATAGTGGGCCAGGGTACAGCAGGGACCGGCATATCATTGCATCACAAACAATATACTCCACATTCCTGAAGTTTAATCACATGGTGCCTATGTTACTTTACCTCATGTTAGTCTAATTTCCCCAGAATTCTGACATCATCTGCATGTATGGAACAAAACCTAAACATGATGAAATGGTATAAAAATCACAAGAGTTAATGGCTACTGCCACTTTGAACCCCAATGCCGACAAGTTCTGCAGGTTCCATAACCAAAGTGCAGATGAATTGAGTGTCAATGTTCATGGTGGAGGAGGCATTGTTTCATTCATTAAATAACAAAGTGAGGCTCAAGTGTTTGTAATCACAGGAGTCATTTTTCCCTATCATACAAGACAAATGAAGATCCAAAGAAGAGAGAAGAAACAAAAGTTAAATACAGTTTTTCTTGGTTTGTGAGGGTTTGAAAGTTCTATACTTCTGCATTCTTGATTCGTCTATTGATGTAGAGAACAACATGAGAGTAGATTAAAAAAAAACAGTTCCACTGCCATTTCCTTTATTTCTGTCACTCCTGTGTGCACCTGTTTGTGAAAGTGAGCTGGAGGAATGATGTGACCAAGACACTCTGGTCAAATTCTGCACTGAGTTATTTTGTGAGAACTCACAGAAGAATTATGTCCATACAGCAAAGTTTTAAAACCATGCTGTTAATCTTGTATCTGCAAGAAATGCACTTGCACTGTTCACCAATTTGTGCATACGCAAATGACGATTAACATACATCCAGACACAATTATTATTTGTGGGTATGGGAGAAGCTGCAGGTTTTGACAATTTGGCTACTAGAACAATTAGGCTTTCAGTACCATTGATCAAATAGATGATCTAGGTTGTGATTGGCTGTATATCTTCCTTTGCTATATAACATCGGATATACCACAAAGATGGCAGTTTAATTAGTATATATCATGAGCTAGCAAAAATCCCATGAATCCTTGCTACCTGATATACGTTTGATCTTGCCAGTATGGAAGTTTTCAAACCCAGTAGCAATACTTAGGAGGACTGGTCATGTCTATAGCATGATTCACAGTCTGCTGACAATAGATAACATGACAAAATTCTATGGGCCTCACACACACACACTTTAGATGTGGATGACAGGTTTTCAAGAAGGAAGGACTCACACATAGAAAAATTCAGTGTGCTGAACACAGACGAAGGTGTTTTCTTTCATTGCCTCACTTTTTATCCCTCCTACCAAACCCGAGGGGAAATTACATCAACCCAGCTTTCAGAAACAAATGAGTCCGGCTACATAGATAAGATTCCATCCACAGTGCATTTTGTACACTCATACAGAAGCCAAGGAATTACTATAAGCCACAGACCAATGTCCCACAGGAAACTTGCCGTGTAGTCCATTCATCTAAAGCTTAGCTTGTCAGAAAAGAAAAGGGAAGTAGTGGACTGACAGATGCTCACTGCATATCTTTGCTATCACTGTAGGATTACCACTAGCACTAAAACTCTCCCATATATAAACCAGTGCAAAAAGAGGAGAAAATGCAAAAAGAATGTTTTATAACTGGAATTAAAAATAATGTCCCTAATCAAATCTTTCCTCTGGGCATTGGACAACTATCAGGTGCTTTGGTGCAAGCTTAAAAAGCCTTATGAAAGCTCCTTATCTCTAAAGGTGTAAACAATTTCTGTCAGGGTTAATGGACTCATTTTCACTTTGCAATTCACTTCCTCTTTTCTGCCCTTTCATTTTATGCACATAATTGGAAAACAACAAAGCAACATCATTCTCTAGAGACTTTGCAGGAAAGGGAAGCTTACTCCTTTCAATCCCCCAACCCCATGAAAAGAAAGGAAAGGGAATTAAGTGAGAATTATAGACTCTTAAAGGGAGACTGACTCAACTAATTAGCACCCACCCACCCCACCAAATACACACACACCTGAAAACACAACCTTTAACACAGCTTTCCTTAATTTATAGATTTGAATAAAACATAATTTATGTTTTTCCCTGGAGAATATCTCAGTATCTACGGAGAGACATTATCAGAGACGTACAGAGGAAGAGAGAAAGAGACAGACAGTATGTGCACTGAAAATGATTTACTCTTAGGCACAAAAAAAATCCTCTTATGACTCAGTGCAATATATCAAAACTAGAAAAGTTAGCAACGTGGTGCAGAAATCACAAACTCAGCTTCCAGACCATAGAGTAATACTGTTAGTACATGGATTTGATAAATTTTCATTTTGGTACCGAACGCAATGTTTTTAAGTCAGTCCATAACTTCATCAATTTCTGTGCAGCACTTATAGCTAAAGCACATTTCCTCTGAACCTCATCCTTGATGGAACCACCAGCACTGATGAAGCTTTCTAGGCACAAATAAGATGTTACCTGTTCTACAATTTAATCAGTGCTGCATTTCAACACTGTATCTACCTTGCACTGGGATATAATGGTGTAGAGAAGGTAGTGAATAGGAGTAGCCCATTCTGTGAAAACCCAGGGGGTTGCAGCAAATATTTCAGAATAAGGTGCCATGAACCAACTGTATCAAAAGAGAAGGGAAACTGATTTCAAATCAGGGAAGATGGGGTTTTCTTAGCCTCTTTAGGCAAGTCAGTCTAGGAACAGGAAAAATTAACTTCAAATCTGAGTAGTCCAAGTTCATTAGCTGTGGAAGGCAGTGGACTATGGTGGAATCACGGATTCCTGTTCCTAGTAGCCATCAGGCTATGACATGCCATTCCCATGAGCAGGATAGGGTGGATTGGACTAACAAGCCATTACCTCTGAAACTTACTTGTTATAGCAACAGTACAGCAAGCCACGATCACTCGTACCTATGCTACCATTACATTTTAGTTCTGTGAGCCTTTTTATCTATCAAGACAAGGTCTGATTTAAAATTCCATCATGTTGGATACACTTTTGTGAGTTAGGAAATTGTCATAATATTGGGAAATTCAAAGTATGTTTTTGTACTGGCAGCATCAGACCTTTAGCATATGTGTTACTCAAACTGAAGTCCCCCATAATCACACAGCTTTTTTTTCCTTACACATTATAGATAGCTGTGTAAGGAACTGGGCATTTGTTCTTTTCTGTGATTTGGTGGCCTGTAGCAGACACCAACTAATACCACATCTTGTGCTTTATCTTTTAGGACATTGATCCATAAGCATTCAAGATCATTTTCTTCCAAGTTATCAATGACTTGGAAACAGGTAATTCAATTTTTGATGTAGAGTGCTGCTCCCCATCCCCTTTTGTCCATTTGACCCTTTCTAAATAGGTCAAAACCAGTGATTTTAACATTCCAATCATGGGAATCATCCCACCAGGCTTCAGTAATACCAATTAGATTGATCATTTATTAGCACAAAATCAATTCCAATTGTTTGTTACCCAGGCTCCTAGCATTGGTGCATAGGCAATTAAAGAATTCCTTCTCTTCACCTCCTTTACTTTCTTGATTAAGTTATTAGTTTAACACCCTCCTGACTACTGTAGCTAGCCTGTCCCCAAGCAGATTAATCCCGCTCTGCTGAGGTAGAGGCCATCCAAACTACACGGCCCTATTCCCATAGAAGGTGGACCAATGTTCCACAAAACCAAAGCCTTACACCATTTACCTAGCCATCAGTGCTACTTCCAGAATCTTCAGTCTCTCTTCACTTGTGGGACAGGAAGGATTTCTGAGAAGATCACTTTGACATTCTTTTCCTTAAGCACATTTCTGTGTGGTAATCCCTGGCCATGTATTATCTGTGAGATCAGGGCCGGCCCCAGCATATCTGCCGCCCCAAGCAAAAAAAAAAAACACAAAAAACTGCGATCGCAATCGCGACCGGCAGGAGCAATTGGGGGGGGGGGGGGGGGAAACAACTGCGATCGGCGGCGGCAGTTCGGCAGCAGGTCCTTCGCTCCTAGAGGGAGTGAGGGACCTGCCGCCCCCAAATTGCGGCACATGCCGCCCCTCTCCCTTGGCCACCCCAAGCACCTGCTTGTTAAGCTGGTGCCTGGAGCCGGCCCTGTGTGAGATATCCTACAACACAGCGTCACTAGTGCTGCTGTGAACAATCACTAATGGATCCTTGTGCGTCGACTTCAAAAGCCTATCCAATCACAGAGTGACATCTCATGCCATCGCTCGAGGAAAATAGCCCACTATTCTAGTGTCTGCCCGTTCTTTGCAGAATGTTCTTTTGATTCTTCTGAGTATTGAATCCCCAACAAGTATAGTCTGTCTTCATTGGATAGTTGGAGATCTTTGTGGGCAAGTCTAATTTTCTTCGAAGTTGTGCTGAGCTGACATCCACATATAATGTCCTGTACATCTCTCTCTTCACTTGGGCCAGCTGGATCTTGAAAGGTAGCTGTTCACAGTTTCCCTGATGAAGACTTGATATCAATTGGAAACTCCTAGTTGTGTGGAATTCCTCCTGGTTCTTCTCTGTATGGTGGCCACAGCCGGCCCATCCTCATCTGTCTCCAGTCATGTAGAATGCCAACATGACCTCTTGCCTCTGGTGATTCTAAGCTGTCAGGCCTCATCTCAGACTTTCTCTGATTCCTTGGTGGCCAGATCCTTTCTTCCATGACCCTGGGAATACTGATGTGTTTCCCTAACCTGGCTATCTAGAAACTCCCCTCAGCTTCTCTAATTCTCAGTAGCATCTCTACTGGCCTCTACAATCCAAGAATCTTTTCCTCCAGCACAGTCACCAACTTGCTCTTCATAAACAGGAAATGCCTTCTTGCTTCAGGCAGAAAAGAAAACATGGCACCTCCATTGCAGGTCACCTCCACAGTTCCATTACCGGCCACCTTGAAATCACACAGAGCTGACCCTGGAAGGAAAGGCTCTTACACTCCTCCAAGCTCCCTCATTCTCCTGCTACCTGCCTCTGTTCTCAGCTCTTGAGTTTGCCTAGCAAGTGACTTTTCATACCAAGTCTCCCTGCTCAGCATAACTCACTTCTGCCAAATTAAGTGCAAGAATGTAATAAGAAAAGCCAAAGAGGAGTTTGAAGAACGGCTAGCCAAAAACTCCAAAGGTAATAACAAAATGTTTAAATACATCAGAAGCAGGAAGCCTGCTAAACAACCAGTGGGGCCCCTTGATGATCGAGATAGAAAAGGAGCACTTAAAGACGATAAAGTCATTGCGGAGAAACTAAATGGATTCTTTGCTTCAGTCTTCACGGCTGAGGATGTTAGGGAGATTCCCAAACCTGAGCCAGCTTTTGTAGGTGATAAATCTGAGGAACTGTCACAGATTGAAGTGGCACTAGAGGAGGTTTTGGAATTAATTGATAAACTTAACATTAACAAGTCACCGGGACCAGATGGCATTCACCCAAGAGTTCTGAAAGAACTCAAATGTGAAGTTGCAGAACTATTAACTAAGGTTTGTAACCTGTCCTTTAAATCGGCTTCTGTACCCAATGACTGGAAGTTAGCTAATGTAACACCAATATTTAAAAAGGGCTCTAGAGGTGATCCCGGCAATTACAGACCGGTAAGTCTAACATCAGTACCGGGCAAATTAGTCGAAACAATAGTTAAGAATAAAATTGTCAGACACATAGAAAAACAAACTGTTGAGCTAAAGTCAACATGGTTTCTGTAAAGGGAAATCGTGTCTTACTAATCTATTGGAGTTCTTTGAAGGGGTCAACAAACATGTGGACAAGGGGGATCCGGTGGACATAGTGTACTTAGATTTCCAGAAAGCCTTTGACAAGGTACCTCACCAAAGGCTCTTATGTAAATTAAGCTGTCATGGGATAAAAGGAAAGGTCCTTTCATGGATTGAGAACTGGTTAAAAGACAGGGAACAAAGGGTAGGAATTAATGGTAAATTCTCAGAATGGAGAGGGGTAACTAGTGGTGTTCCCCAAGGGTCAGTCCTCGGACCAATCCTATTCAACTTATTCATAAATGATCTAGAGAAAGGGGTAAACAGTGAGGTGGCAAAGTTTGCAGATGATACTAAACTACTCAAGATAGTTAAGACCAAAGCAGAATGTGATGAACTTCAAAAAGATCTCACAAAACTAAGTGATTGGGCAACAAAATGACAAATGAAATTTAATGTGGATAAATGTAAAGTAATGCACATTGGAAAAAATAACCCCAACTATACATATAATATGATGGGGGCTAATTTAGCTACAACAAGTCAGGAAAAAGATCTTGGAGTCATCGTGGATACGTCTCTGAAGATGTCCATGCAGTGTGCAGAGGCGGTCAAAAAAGCAAACAGGATGTTAGGAATCATTAAAAAGGGGATAGAGAATAAGACAGAGAATATATTATTGCCCTTATATAAATCGATGGTACGCCCACATCTTGAATACTGTGTACAGATGTGGTCTCCTAATCTCAAAAAAGATATACTGGCACTAGAAAAGGTTCAGAAAAGGGCAACTAAAATGATTAGGGGTTTAGAACAGGTCCCATATGAGGAGAGATTAAAGAGGCTAGGATTCTTCAGCTTGGAAAAGAGGAGACTAAGGGGGGAATATAATAGAGGTATATAAAATCATGAGTGATGTGGAGAAAGTGGATAAGGAAAAGTTATTTACTTATTCCCATAATACAAGAACTAGGGGTCACCAAATGAAATTAATAGGCAGCAGGTTTAAAACAAATACAAGGAAGTTCTTCTTCACGCAGCGCACAGTCAACTTGTGGAACTCCTTACCTGAGGAGATTGTGAAGGCTAGGACTATAACAGCGTTTAAAAGAGAACTGGATGAATTCATGGTAGTTAAGTCCATTAATGGCTATTAGCCAGGATGGGTAAGGAATGGTGTCCCTAGCCTCTGTTTGTCAGAGGATGGAGATGGATGGCAGGAGAGAGATCACTTGATCATTGCCTGTTAGGTCCACTCTCTCTGGGGCACTTGGCATTGGCCACTGTCAGTAGACAGGATACTGGGCTAGATGGACCTTTGGTCTGACCCGGTACGGCCGTTCTTATGTTCTTATGCCCCTCACCACCAGGGAGCAACCAACCACTCAGATTGCAAACAGTGGGGCTGATCAAAGATCCAAGTGTCAGAACCTCAGGGACTTTACCAATGCACCAACAAACAGACCTATCTCAGCTGCTTACTCAGGAAGCCACAGCAAACTATGCAGCCTGTACAGAGGGAGAGAGAAAACAAGCAAACAGAACATTCATTAAGTCCTGCTACCTCCAAACACAAAGTCCACAGCTACGCCTTCTGAAACTCTCCTGTTAGCTGCCTATATTCAGAGCTTTGCCTTAATATTAATTATGATACATTGTGTAAAACATTTTGGTGGCTGTGTAGTCTACCAAGGATAAACATTTCCATCCAAACTAAGGGCTAGATTGAAAATTTACTCTCAGCTTTATGGAAGGGGCAACACATAGTCACACCATCCCAGGAGCAGCTTCAAAAGGAATTTTGATTCAAAGGAGTGCCCGAGTCATGATTTTTCCAGAATTGCTATTTCACTCGAGAGGCTAGTGAAGAACCACTGCCAGATGGGGCAGGCCATTACCAGGGGCAGCATGCTACTCTCTTCATGTCCAGCCAAGAGACCAACCTATTGCAGCATTGCCTATACTTTGCTCCTTCTTGCCCTCATTACACCTCTTTGCCCGCAGAACTCAAGTAAGTATCATCCTCACAGAGTCTGCTTTCTCCCCACCCTCGGCACATGATTTGTGACTCAGCTAAGTCCTGTATAGCCATGCCCTTGCCCTCCTCTGTTGTCTGAGTAGCCGTATCAGAGTAGGGTGACCAGATAGCAAGTGTGAAAAATCAGGATGGGGGTGGGGGCAATAGGTGCCTCTATAAGAAAAAGCCCCTGTCACAGAGTGTGGGTGAGTCAGGGCCCTGCACTCCTCTTCCTGAGATTCACCGTGACTCTCAGCCAGTAAAACAGAAGGTTTATTAGATGACAGGAACACAGTCCCAAGCAGAGCGTGTAAGCAGGGCCGGTGCAAGGAAGTTTCGCGCCCTAGGCGAAACTTCCACCTTGCGCCCCCCGCCCCCAACCCTGCGGCAGCTCCCCCCCCCTGAAGTACCCCCCCCCCAGTGGCAGCTCCCCCCCTCTGCCCTGAGGCGCCCCCCCCCGCAGCAGCTCCCCCCACCCCAGGGAGCCGAGCGGCAGCTCCTCACCCCAGCTCACCTCTGCTCCACCTCCTCCCCGAGCATGCCGCCCCCGCTCTAATTCTCCTCCCCTCCCAGGCTTGCGGCGCCAAACAGCTGATTGGTGCCGCAAGCCTGGGAGGCGGGAGAAGTGGAGCAGCGACGGCATGCTCGGGGAGGGGGCGTAGCAGAGGTGAGCTGGGGTGGGGAGCCCTGCAGCAGCTCCCCCTCCCTGAGGAGCTCCCCACCCCCCCGGCCCAGGGAGCCATGCGGCAGCTCCTCACCCCAGCTCACCTCTGCTCCGCATCCTTCCCGAGCACGCTGCCCCCGCTGTAATTCTCCTCCTCTCCCAGGCTTGCGGCGCCAAACAGCTGATTGGCGCCACAAGCCTGGGAGGCGGGAGAAGTGGAGCGGCCGCTGCGCTGGGAGAGGGAGTCTGAGTCGCACATGTCAGTGCACCGCCGGCAGCCCAGCCCAGGAACGCTGTAAAAAAAAATTGGGGGCACTGCTTTTTGGTGACCCCAAATCTTGGCGTCCTAGGCAACCGCCTAGTTTGCCTTAATGGTAGCACCGGCCCTGCGTGTAGGTACAACCAGAACCCCTCAATCAAGTCCTTCTGCGGGATTTAGGGAGCTTAGACCCCAGCTTGGGGTTCCCTGCGTTGCACCACCCAGCCCAAACTGAAACTAAAAACTCCTCCAGCAGCTTTCTCCCCCCTCCCCTCTCCTTTGTTCAGTCTCCAGGGCAGAAGGTGTCACTTCTCCCAACCCCCCTCCTGGCTCAGGTTACAGCTCAGGTAGCTTCCTTCAAGGGAAGTCCCCCATCCCCAATGCAACTTCCCTGCAACATTCCCAGGTCAAATCCGCCCCGCTCCCTGCTCCGTCACAGCCCCAAATATCGGGACTGTCCCTATAAAATCGGGACATCTGGTCACCCTATGTCAGAGTGAATCATCAATAAGCCTGAAATCAGAATTTAAATAAGTAAAACTGAAGACGTTCATAGATACTACTGAGAATGAGAACCTGGTGAAATTCACTTTTCTTTTATTTTGCCTGAAAACTGTTGCCATTTCATTTCATATGATTGTGTCCTTTCCCTCACCCGAATTTTAATTAATTACCAATTTTAACCAAAATATCTATTTTCCTATCAACAACGCACCCTTGGTATGTTTTCAATGCAAAAGCTATTTTCACTAAATATGAATGTGCATTTTCAATGTGAATTTTCAAGGAAAAGAATTCCATAGGAAAATATAGTGCAATACTACTGATGACAGTATAACTTGATAGTAATACTCACAAAAATAGAGTCAATCTGGTGGGTGAATTACTGTATTATTTAATTACTTTGCTATTAATTCTACAATTTATATTTGCAAAAATGTTTTATTCCTGTGCTGAAAAAAAGAGATCTTTAAAATCTTGCTAAACAAAGAGAACAGCTATCCCAACCTCTGTGTTTGTTATAGTAATGCCTTAAAAAAAAAAAAAAAAAAAAAGACTTGTTCTGAAATCCCACTGGGGAAAGCTTGAATACATGAGATGTGACATTTTTTTAGCTTTTTCAAGGATAAGGTAGGAAAAGTATAATTAGGACAGCATTTGTTATCAGAGACTTCTAGAAAAGTTTTACAATCCTTGTAATAACAGTCTCGATGTGCCAAATTATCTTTGGGAGATTTAAATATCAGTCTATTAACTCCATGCATTTTTCCTCCTCCTCTTTTTTCTTCCCCCATAGATCATAAAGGACATATCAGTTCAAATGACAATAGCATATGAATATGATGTGCATGTCACATAGCATCTGGCCAACTGGCAATTCTGGTAGCAGGATCAACCTGACAAAAAAGTTTGGTCAATGACAAAAAAAAATAGTAAATATTAACTAGTCTTAGGGAGAGAAAGCTGTTGGAGAACTGATGCTGTAGAAGTCAAAGTGTCCAGAAAGAAAGTGCATTTGGAGGTGAAAAGTTGTCAAGGGAGATTCTCTACACCTCCAAGGCACATTTTAACACTGGGGTGGGCAGAGGCGGTGTTGGTGTTCATATAACCAGAGCTGGTCATCTGATTTGCAGATTTGTGATAGTATCCCTGGAAAATAATTTCCAAAGTCTCAATAGAATACCTATAACTGTTGTACTCAGTTCTCCAGCAAGGCACTTATATACCGACCGACCGAATGCCTTCCTTTAAACATTTAAAACATCTTTAGCTGTCACCCAGATAATGATTTTGGCTGGTAATCCATCAGTGAATAACAAACATTTTCTATGCCCTTGAATTTGGGGGAGAATTAAATTATCCCTTTGCTGACTAACTGGCCATGAGTATTCTGCAGAGGAAAAAAAAAGATACGTACTTGGCACATTGTGGTCAGATCTTGCTCCTGCTAAAGTGAATGGCAAAACTTTCTGACTTCAGTGGAAATGGAACAATTATTGAACAGTGCAAAAAGACAATACAAGTTTCACTTTCCTCAACTCTTCTCACCCTTACTGCCCACAAAACACACACAACTAAAGACCAGAAAACTAATGTAGAAAAAAAGTAGAGGGGAGTACCTCCATAGAAAGGGAATAATACCCCTTGCTGTTTACAGAGGTTTGTGAACATATTGTCTAGATTTTCTAACATATTTATGCAAGAGATTGACTTTAAACTGTCAGTAATTTATAGTTGATATAAAGCAGAATTAGTGTTGAGAAAAGTTTAAACAGACATGTCCCGTAGGTGCAAAGCAGAAAGCAAGCTTGCTTTGGGTTCAAGACACCTGCCAGGACAATTAAAATGCAAAAGTGTGGTCTTGGAATGCAGGATGCTTATTTGGAAACAAATTTGGACACAAGGAATGCAAAATATACATTCTTTGGATACATCTTGAAAAGAACTTCAAGTTGTAAAAGAAGACACATACTGTTGATCCAAAGCAACAAGAACAATGCTGAACAGATCTGGGAAACATACAAAAGACAGTTGATGTGAGACTCCCATATCCTACAGAGGACTTTTTATGGGGGTGGGGAGGGATTCTGGAATTATAATGAACCTTTAATATCAAAATGATCACAGACGAAATAGGATGACATCAGATACTTGACAGTGAGTGGAAAGGGAAATGATATCTACCTTGAGACTACATGCTGTCTGTCTATCACAAGATCAAAGTCAAAGGGTCAGAGGATAAAAGACATGCCAGGGAGAAAGGATGCTGTCTCCAGAAATATAAAATATTGCTTATTCCATATAATGGCATGGTTTGTGCCTATCTAGATTAGCTTTTTCGGGATTTAACACAGAAGGGGTTAGGCATATTAGTTTTTTTATTTAATCTGATTTTTCTCTTTCTTCATAACTTGTTTTAGTGAGACCATCTAAGTCCCTAATTATTTTGAGGTAAAGTCACAGCAGTACGTTCTTGAATGGAAAACAATCTTTCAAAATATTGTGTGAGGCAGTTGGCTATGTTGGGGCTCTTTGTAGAGACAACACTGTAAGAAGCACCAGCTAGAAGTTGGGTGAAGTAGTAGAGACACAGGGAAAGATGGAGGACCACAAGGAGTTGCAGAGACAGGGTGAATGAACAATGGTTAACTTTTGTGACAGGTGAACTTTTATTATAAAAATTACCGGATTAAACTATGACAGGCATTAGCTGTCAAGAACTGCTTTTCATTATCATCACTACCATGAGGTTTCCCAGAAATTTGTGGCATAGATTATCAAGAGGATTAGATCTAGTCTTAATTAAGTGTGTATACGTTTTTGTAAGACTATTTAAACACTAATTTCCATATATATTTTTAACGATTTCACTGATGAAAGATAATGAAATGAGAATAATCTTGAAAGGATTTTTTGTTCTTTCAGCTTTGGGCACTAAAATCATAATCTCAGTAACGTTTCTATCCCTGGAATAACAGGAGCATATATAGTACTGTATATTTTTCCCCATTAGCTGTTCAGCTTGCAAGATTAAAATAGCCAGTTTAAAAACACAGCACATTTCTATTCAAAAACCCCTACAAAGTTATTTTATGCCCAGTGTCCTGATGTGCAAACTCACATTACCGTTGGATCAATCAGCTCTAAAATTCCATTGATCTCAGTGTTCGATCTCAATGGGAGATTTGCCTGAGTAAAGACTGCATGGGCAGGCCATTACTGAATGTGATAAAATAAGATAGCTGACGTACGCACAATTTATCTAAAACAATATATGATAATATATCTACAATGAAATAGGCTTTTTGAAATTAAAAACAAAATTCTATATTGTGGCTGACCCTTTGTGGATAACACAAGATGGTGTGGGAGAGCAAAAGAAGTTGCCTTTGCTCAGGGCTTTTAACAGTTGTAGTCTTAACCTTACTGGAGTACATGGATTGCTCCTGGTTCATAGTGTTAGTCAACCTAAAGCCTCAATTTCAAAAAACAGTCAAATACGTGCTGAAGTCCATCCATATTAAACACAGTCTTGACTCTAAGCATGCACTTAAGTACCATTGGAGTCGATGGAATGTAAGCACATGCTTAAAGTTAAACACCTGGTTAAGTCTTGTCCTAAATAAGAATGTATTCCTGAATCGTGGCTCAAAAGAGGAAGAGACAGGTCCATACTCCCAACTCCATACCAGCTAGTAAAACTGGTTCCACATCGTGGAGAGCGTATGATATACCTTTTCAGAACGTGGCATCACGGAGCTCCCAATAAGATGCAACCAGCTCTGCGCCACCCTTACTACAGGGTTCTGCCTCTGTGCCAAACTTTCACCAACAGATTTTAAGCTGCAAAAAGTGGATTTGGGAATGTGCTCCTCAGAAAGTAGGGTAAAGCATCTCATGTAGTATCAGGAACTGCCATGCATGGGGGAAAGAACGGCTAATAAAACAGTTGATTTTTTTTGGCAGTCATCACCTAAGCCATTTGTATAAGATCCAAAATACTAACACTCTGTGAGGACTGAGTTTCACCCTAACATCCACATTGATCTATTGTATAGAACACAAAAGGACAGCACTAAGCAGATATGCTAGTACTGTAGTTTTTACCTCCAAAGAAATATTTCTCTCCAGTTTTAACTTGCAGAGGACTGTTTGTTCGAACTGCTGAGGCTTCATCTCCATCAATGGTGAGGACAGCAAAGTTTTCCTTAGCTAGAAACCGGATTTCATGCCATTGCCCATCGTTGAGTCCCGAGCCTGGAAGGAAAAGAAAGGGTGGAACCTTCTTCAGTTCATTATTTACTTATTTAAATATGTTTTCTGCATCAATTCTAAGCACCAGGCACATGACACAAGTTTTGTACAAGGACCTAGTGTGGATTCGGACATCTACACATTCTTGTAAAAGTAAATATGAAATCAATCATTATCATGAATGCAACTTTGGGACTGCTTATTCATCATACAATAGTATATGTTTGCTTTAAAGCAAACACATCATTTCACTCATCAAAAAGCCATATTCTATGTTTAACTGGCAAAGGAATATCCTTTACTGTATCTACAACCAAACTCAAAAGAATGAAATATTTCTATGTCTATTTAATTATAATAGGTATCAAAACAGAGGACATATATCTTTGATTCTTGCCTCTAATGAGTGTTTGATACCTCCAACACAAGGGGAAGGAAAATGAGAAAAGGAGAAGAAGAAAGGCTTAAAGGGAAACCTTATTCAAAAACAAATCCTATAAATATAAAATGGTGTTGGAAATAGAAAATAAAGACAATTATCATAGAGCCATTGCAAAACAACCAACCACCCAAACCCTTAAGCTTAGCTAAGCAGTAGCCTCTATCTGCTGGTAGAAATGAAGAGGACTTATCTACTTAGTCTTTCAGCTTCCTCTATAGGGAGCTGATATAAAAGTTTTGTGCCTGGTACCCATCTGCTGGTATGAGGTCATGTTACTCGACTGTATGGACTGGTATTTTAGGATAATGAGATTGTTCATTGAATTAATCAGTACTTTTCATTATGATCATTTCTGTACACATAAGCAATATCATGTCTGTTAATCAGCATGCTATCTAATGAAACCTAATTCCAAATATTTTCTTTTTGACATTTCGAATGCACCATATCACGTATCACAAACAACATATTCTTTATTCAGACTCAGTTACTGAATCACATTAACAGTACATGACAGAACACAATATAATACCATACAGTGCAAGTGAATTGTCTCTAAAACTAAATATGATGCATCATAACATTGGAGCTAATAAAATGGCTGATAAAAAGTCAAAACACTAAAAGGAATATTATCCATGCACCAAAGATTTTAACAACCATAGCCTTTCATATAATAGATGGTGTTCATGGCAAACACTAAACTCTAGTGACACCCTATTGTCTTTAAAGCTGTTCTTTTTTCTATTGCTTCTATGCGTTCAGTTTAGCAGATAAAGATACACCAGTACTTGATAAGAATAGAGGTCGTAACCTATGGATGTACTAGACATACACCCATTTTGCTTCAAGCTTAATTAATAACCATTACACGCCCCACCCCAAAATCCGTAAAATACGAGACTGCAGTGTTCAGTGTAAGTAAAGGGAGAAAGAGAGGGTTGCTGAATAGTTCAGGAGTTCCTCTGGACTGGAGCAGCATTTTCCAAACAGACTGTTTAAAATAATAGTGCCAGTTTCTGCAAGTCTTTAACGTGTTGATTTCAATGGGACCGTTTGTGGAGTACCACTCAATCTGAATAGCGGGCAGAATCCCAATAACAGTATTATCTAATTTTAAAAAGGTATCTACTTCATGAATGGATGGGGCTGCCAGATTCATGAACAGCAGAACATGGTTTGCAAAACATTTTTTTGGCTTTTTTTTCAGGTTTTCATCAAAATACAAAATAACTGATATGTTTGGTGGGGGGGAGCAATTTCTTTAAAACACAAAAAATGTTTTGCTACCAAGTGTTGTAGTTTCACACTGGATACAATTTCTGCTCATAAAAAAATAATCTCAGGTTCCACAAAGAAAAACTGCGGGGGGGAGAGGGGGGGGAACGGACGGACGGATGACTGGTTGTTTCACAAGGCTCCAACCCAAAATTGTCATTAAAAAATAAGCAAAGCTGCTCATAAATATCAGGGCGTAGTTAAAATGTGGTATCATGATTTTGTAGATTCATATGGCCTATCATTTAAAAATCTATTTGGACTTGTACCAGATCATTCATTGTTGCCTTGAACTGAACTTGTAGACATTACAGGGTCAGTGAATTTTTTACATAACTATACATTTTAAAATCCTCTTGCCAAATTCAAAGAGAATGAAAATGGTGATGTGAGTTGTGTAACACTGACAGACCCCGGTCGTCCATGGGTGGGATCGAACCTATGGCCTCTGTAGCTTAGTGCATGAGCTAAAAGCCATATGCCTCTTAGCTAAGGCTGTAAAGAAGACTCATTAATCTCGCTCTAAGTGGTCTCGGTGTCATTAGATGGGACAGAACACCACACCCAGAAGATGTGAGGGCTACAGTTGCACATTAGCATGACTGTGAATATTTGTTGAAGTAAGTCAGCATCATTTTCTCAAAGAAGAGAGTTTAGAAAGTAACCAACAGGAGATTAAGAAGGTATAATTCTAGCTTGTGCCACCATTTACCAGACCTCAGAATTTGACCCTTGATGTTTTTGACAAACTACAAGCTGGGTAATTACATTCTCCCTGTAGTGGACACCTCTAAAATGTCAGTATTTGCCAACAGTTACCACCCAGAAGTATCGGAAATACCACAGATTTTCTCTCTACTAGAATTGGAGATATCTGTGGTAATTATGTGTTTATGGTTGGGAGATATTGCATTTGTAATGTTTTCTATTGTTTTATATGGTAAATTGCTTTCTTTTCAAACTGAGAGGGTAGTATATTATTATGAGCTGGATGAAACCTTGTTAAAACCCTATTGAGATTGATAGGTCTGAACACATTCTTCAATTAACATAAATGTAAGCCTAAGGAAAAAAAGAGTGTGTGTGAACCCACCCAGGAGCTTTAGGCTGAGTACTGGATAGGTGTGAGGAAGGGATGTGCGGGAGGGAAAGGAGAAGAGTGAGAAAAGACTGAAAAAAGACAAAAACAGAGAGAGAAACAGATGGGAAAAGGAAAAAAGCCAAGAAGTAGTCTGTTAAAACAGTGTGACCTGGAAAAAAAGTTAGAGAGACAGCTTTTGGGTCTGTTGATTAAAGAGGCTTGGAACTGTAAACTAAGAAATTGCTCCTTTTGTTCTTGGTTCCTCTTGCTTCAGAAACATGTGACTTTGTACATGTCTTGTAAATCAACAAGATTGCGTCAAAAAAAGATACCAGGCTCCATCAATTTCTTCTTTGAACTAGAACATCTCTCACAGCCCCAAACTTTGACTAGCTGCTTGGGTCAAAAAGGGGCAATGTTATTTTAAGACTAACTAGTGAAACGGTGGTAGTGGTGTTTGGCTGTTTTACTTTTAACCTTCACATTTCAGCAATAAATGTAAAATGTCTGTGGGGTGGTAAAGCCAAAACACTAGTGGTTTTATATGCGTTTTAACTGAAGTCATTCGATAATGGACAAAATCTAATAGCTTGAGTCCTGTCTCAATTCAATCAGTTTTCTTTTAACATACTTGACAGAACAGATGATACCAAAAGAGAGACAATTATGCCACTATATTGGGAGAACACTGCACTTCTTATATTAAGCCATTTTAGTTTGCAATCCATTATCTCTCTAAGCCATTCCCTAATAGCACCTACTTGTATTCTGGCAGACAATCGGCTATTACTGGCACGAAAGAAAGTCTACTTTTCACCTTTGGTACAATTCTTATCATTAGAAACTTTTCATTTGATCTCAGTGTAAATGGAAGAATTATAATAATGAACAAAAATGCAGAAGGTGGTTTATAATGGACAAGTCCTAAAGAAACATTTTCTATTTCTAAGGCCTGGTCTACACTAAACCCCCAAATTCGAACTAAGGTACGCAACTTCAGCTACGTGAATAACGTAGCTGAAGTCGACATACCTTAGTTCGAACTTACCGCGGTTCAGACGCGGTCCACACGCGGCAGGCAGGCTCCCCGTCGACTCCGCGGTACTCCTCTCGCCAAGCTGGAGTACCGCAGTCGACGGCGAGCGCTTCCGGGATCGATTTATCGCGTCCAGACCAGACGCGATAAATCGAACCCAGAACTTCGATTCCCAGCCGCCGAACTAGCGGCTGGGTGTAGACCTGGCCTTAGAAGTTATTTCCAGCTTCTGTCTGCAGTCCTCAGACTGCTTTATAAACACTGTTGAAATAAGCTTCCAACACCCCAGTGAGCTGGGTAAACAACAATATTCTCATTTTACATAGATGGAAACTTATGTATTAGAAAGTTGGGTGACTTGCCATATGGGAAGTCTGTAGCAGAGTCAGGAATTGAAGCCTCTTCTTGACTCAGTCTTATGCTATAAAACACAAGTTTCTTTACCTTACATTTTAAGGGTAAGCCTCACAACATCCAAATGTTTACTGGGTGGAGAAACTCAGATTCTCCAGAATCACGATGTTTCAAAACACTGTTGATTTGATACCATTCAAGAAATTATTTTATTTCCCTTCTTTACCCCATCCAAACGAATTACTACTCTGCCCATCAACAGTTAGAAACAGATTCAGTAGCTTGATCATATTGTTTAATTCTACCTAAACACAATGAAAACGGTGATGGGTTTTTAGTGGATTCAGTTAAAAAACATTAAGTGCTAAACACATATTTAGCATACAATAACCAAACCAGCATTTGGAAATAATATTTGGACCTGATCCTTCAAACAGTTATGTGTGGGAGTAGCTTACAGGAATAGTCCTAATGACGCCTGTGAGTAAAGGTAGTCTTGTGGTATTTGTAGGGTCAGGTTCTTTGGTTGGAACATTTAAAAAAAAACAACAACAACAAGCCAGTGTAAAGCCAAACAGTAAACTTAAGAAAAAACATTGTTTTCCCCCTTTGCTTTTTATCTTAACGATATATGGCTTCACTCAATATCTTTTCTGGACTTGAACTCAGACAAGAGTCATGTTTTAAGATGCTAGATTATCTGTGATATACAACTTTTAAAACCATTGGGCCAAATTCTGAAGGCCTTACTCTGTTTTTTGATCATTCCTTCCTTAGGCAACGTCCCATTGAAGTCAATAGGAGTTAGCT
Organism: Emys orbicularis; assembly: GCF_028017835.1. Classification (NCBI taxonomy): domain Eukaryota; kingdom Metazoa; phylum Chordata; order Testudines; family Emydidae; genus Emys; species Emys orbicularis. The sequence goes on from NC_088684.1 coordinate 196,549,413, forward strand.
TACAAAAAGAAAGAAAAATACTGAATAAGCCCTTCAGAATTTGGCCCATAGTGTATACATTAAACTACATAATTTATTAAAGACCATTGATCTGATACTGTGCTTCATGGACTGAAACCAAGCATGAACTATGGGCTAGTCTACATTGGCAATGTTAAAGCGCTGCCGTGGCTTGTAACGTGACCTCTCCCAGCACTCTAAAAAAATCCCACCTCCATGAGGGGCGTGGCTCCCAGCGCTGGTGCACTGTCTACACTGGTGCTTTACAGTGTTGAAACTTGCTACGCTCAGGTTGGTGTTTTTTCACACCCCTGAGTAAGAAAATTTCAGCAGTGTAAAGTGCCAGTGTAGACAAGCCCTATGTCACATATAAGTGAGAAATAAAACCCATATTTGCTTATTTCTAAATTTCAGTTCTCTTTCTTTATAACTTTAGAGCCTAGTGATCCCACCTGTCTAGTGTTGCACAAGCAAATAAAAAAAGTATGTGCTTTTACCACTTAAAGAGGGTGGAATTACTCCAGGATAATAGCTCTGTTATGCTGCCCCAATGGGCAGTTAAACAAGGACAATGCACCTCACAAGCAGCGCACTGAAGAAGTGGGTGAGGTCCATATCAAAGCAAGTAAGGTCAGAGGAAAAAAGCGCCATGTACTGTACGCTCTTGCCAATGCATACTCTGTAGAAGCACATGGATAGTGTGGAGTATGTAGTGCTGTGTATATTCAAGTAGTGGTGCAGGGAAGACCAGAATCTGCAAATTACAAAACTACAAGCCACTTGGGCAATATAGTTTCTGATTTCACTCACTCTGCCTTTGTGTGTATGAAGTGGCTAAGGATGTATCTTATTGATGGTGTTTGGAGATAGGCCTTTGCACTGGTGATTTGCCTCAATAATAGAAGTATTCTCTCCTAAACGTCTGTGCTATCACCCAGTCTATTTCAAAGGTCAGTCTCTAGTTTCATGCAGTTTGCAGCTGACTGCAAACCAACCACCTGCTAAGCCTGTATTGCAGTGGTTCTCAACCCATGGCCTGCGGACCGCATGCAATGAAGCACACAGCTATGGCACAGCTGTGTGCTAAAAAAAAAAAATTCAAAATTTCCCGCTCCGGTCTGGCAGGGGCCGGGGCCAGCTGAGGGGGGAGAGGGCATCAGGCAGTCCTGCTGGGGTACTCCTGCCAGCAGCTGAGCTGGTGAGTGCAGCAGGGGGACAGGGTGTGGGAGAGTGGGTCTCTGGGGAGGTTTTTGGGGCAGTGAGGGGTTGGGGGGTGATGGACAGCATAGGCCCGGGAACTAGTGGTGTGGGGGGAGGAGGTGCTGTAGCACCCCCAGGTTTTAATTGGGGCTCTGTACCTGGCCCCGCTCTGTGGAGGGGTCTCTGGGCGGGTGGTGCTGGGCATAGGGGTTTGTGGGGAGGGTGTCTCTGGGCAGGGGGTCGGTGTGTTGCTTGGTGCGGGTCTGCCCCTGAGGAGAAGGAGAAGGCTGGCAGTGCAGGGCTGAGAGGGCCAGTGTGTGTCGGTCACAGTGGTTCTCAACCTGTGGCCCAAACAACACATTGTGGGCCACATATGGTAAATAGATTGAGAACCACTGCTGTATGGTATGATAGTGGAACTCATATTTGTTCTGGCTCCCATTGCCACATGTCTAATTATTACTTAGCACCTTTTACCTACAGTTCCTCTGTTGACCATGACTTTTCTGTGGAATTCCTTAACACTCCTAGTTATAGATGCTTACTGGGACAGCTCTTTGGCACCATGAACTCATTGCTGTGCTTCAAAAACTCCCCTTCCCCCCCCCCAATCTTGTAACAAAGAGCACACTTTCTCTCCAGTAGAGTTTCTGTCCACTGCAGTATGTTTTGGGGGCAGCTGTATCAACATCCCTTTTCTTACATGGCCATGTGGTGTTCCAAGAGACAAATTATTACTGTAAATGCTTCCCCATAGGACAAGTTCTGTGCAAGTTGCAATGGCACATTTTTGAATGCACTTCAAAGTGTACACTCTTGTGTACTTTGTACGTATAGAGAGAGGATTAGTACTTCATAAAAAGTATTCTGACTTAACAAAAAAATCCAGTTTAGCTGAGAATACCTGATACACCAAGGCTGTATTGAAATCAAAGGTGGAAAATAGCTTTCCCACAACAGAGTTTTGATTCAACAAGGTTAGACTGCAGCACATTCCTGAGCCACAAATATGTATTTAGAAACCTTCTTGTGATTTAATTTATTTTCTCTGAGATGTGTGTGTGTGTGTGTGTGTGTGTGTGTGTGTGTGTGTGTGTGTATTTTGCTGGTCTTATTTTTTCTGAACCCAACTTTAGAAAATTCTTAAATAACTTGATAAAAAAGATCTTTAAGTATGCCACCTCCACAATTCCCTTTCTGAATGCTCGGCAAGCTAGTTTCATATGCAAATTAAATATGCTAATGAAACAATCTATCCACAATTTCTTTTAAATGGTATTATTTCAAAAGTAGGACTCTTGAGGTAATCACTTTGATTGAACAAGAAGAAACAGATGTTTCTGTTATTAAAAATAAGAGGGAGGACTGGATTAATGAAAATAAAGAAAAAACAACCCAAATGCAAGAGCTTAATATGTATTAGGAAACTGAGAAAGAACATCTGTTGTAGTTATTCTTCAAACAAAATTATCGTAGTTAAAAATCTTAAATTTCTTTACAGTTAGTCTTCAGAGATCAAATCTGATTGCAGGATGTATATACCTGTGTGGAGTAAATTAATAAGACTTCTCAGGCCAAATCTTCTGCTAGCCAAAATTTTGCTGTACATGAGCAAAATTCTTTTGAAGTCAGTGGAGAGGCACCCATTTACAAGATAAGACAACTTGGCCCCTAGTCTTAATGCATTACTGACACCCATCATGCAGCTAAGAACATCAATTAAATCTTTAAAATAATATGAAAAAATGCTTATGTAATCACTCATATTATTCTTTAGAATAGTAAACCAAGTGTAACCAAATCATAGGCTATTTACTCTCCAGGCCAGAACCTCAGCTGGTGTAAATTGTTCTAGTTTCATTGGCTTCATTGGAGTGATACTAATTTACACCAGCTAAGGATCACCTTCGAAAGAAAGCACGTAACACTCAGCACCGTGTGGTTGCTCCTGCAACTTGTGGCTGCTCTTGTGCGGGAGCACAAAGCACAAACGAAGGCAGTCCTTTCTCCTGCTTGGGCACTAATGAGGAGACAACCAACTTCTCCATTCTGGCTGTTTGTAACAGGGGTGGCTCCAAGCACCAGCGCAGCAAGCGCGTGCCTGGGGCGGGAAACCGCAGGGGGCGGCCTGCTGGTCGCTGTGAGGGCGGCAGACAGGCAGTCTTTGGCGGCATGCCTGCGGGAGGTCCGCCGGTCCCGTGGCTTCGGCAGCAATTTGGCGGCGGGTACGGCGAAGGCGCGGGACCAGCAAATCACCCGCAGAAACGCCGCCAAATCTGCCTGACTGCCGTGCTTGGGGCGGCAAAAAACATAGAGCCGTCCCTGGTCTGTAAGCAAAGGCTACAGATGTTCTGCACTCCTCTAAAGGGGAGTGGCTGGGTAAGCTGAATAATGGTCACAGCCCCCTCCAATGACATGCTACTTTTTATAAAAGCTGTAGTAGTCACCACTCTGGGCCAGCTCCCCATGAGAGCACTACTCCTTTACACCACTTTTTCTGGCTCTGAGCCCACAGTCATCTTTGAGTCTGACCTCTCTCTACATCCTCACACCCAGACTATGTTCTGGCCTTGACAAAGGCAATCTTGCCCCTCTGATATCTGTTCAGAAGGCTGCTGCAAAGATCTCTTTCCTAGCTTGTCAGTTTGACCATGGCACCCCTCTCTTTGCATCTCTTTACTGGCTCCTTCTTCTCCATCGTATCAAGCATAAGCTACTTATCTTCACTTTCAATGCCCTGCATAACCTATCATCTCTCATTAAGGTGACCAGATGTCCCGGTTTTATAGGGACAGTCCTGATTTTTGGGTCTTTTTCTTATATAGGCTCCTATTATCTCCCCCCTCCCGCCCCGTCCCGATTTTTCACACTTGCTGTCTGGTCAACCTATCTCTCATTCAGTATCAAAAGGTTAATTTCCCATCTGTGATAAGTCTGTCATCAGCCTCCATCGCCCGCGTGTTAAATTTTCAAACAAGCACCTTTGTGGTGGCTCCCATGCTGCCCCACATCCTTGGGAGACACTCCTGGTAAACAGCTGCAAAGCTAATTTGTTGTCCTCCTTCAAAACCCACCTTTGTCCTTGTGATGGTGCACCCCATAAGGCTTCATGGAAATATGCTTATGAATGTATATATGACATAACTGGAATATGTTTTATGCTACATATGCCATGTAACATATCTCTGTAAAGGTTATGATCTACTGAATCTATTCATCCTATTTGCATGCATGTGTCATTGTTGTATTCAAAGTTATGAATATTGGCTGTGTACTTGCTTGATTTCTAAGTAGCCTTAGTAAAGCATTTGGTCAGCTTCTTGAGAAAGGAATGTGCAAATTAAGTGCCCAATCAAGAAACACTTAAAGAACAATGAATCTTGGAAGGCTCCAATCCACATAAGAAGTCTACCTGAGGACCTTCAGGGTAGCATGTAAACAATGGCTGCTGCCTGTAAAAACTGAGTCATGCATGGACATGTGACTTGCCCACGTGACTCCAAAACTCCATCTTGGAGCTGGACTTTACATAGGAGAGAGGAGGGGGTCTCCACCCGCAAGAGGAAGTCTATTTAAACCCCTGGGAGACCCCTCCATTTTGTCTTGAGCTGACTAAAGAGATAGCCTCTCCACCCCCAAAGGATACCTACAAGAAACTGGAACAAAGGACAGTAACTACCGGGGGTGTGAGTGATTGCTGGACCCAGACTAGAAGGAGACTAGTCTGTAAAAGGAAGCTTACTGGAATTCCTCTAAGGGTGAGGTTTTTATCTGTATTCAGTTTTATTACTGTATTAGACTCAGACTTGCGTGTTTTATTTTATTTTACTTGGTAATTCACTTTGTTCTGTCTGTTACTACTTGGAACCACTTAAATCCTATTTTCTGTATTTAATAAAATCACTTTTTACTTATTACTTAACCCAGAGTATGTATTAATACTTGGGGGGTGGAGGGGGCAAACAGCTGTGCATCGCTCTTTATCAGTGTTATAGAGGGCGAACAATTTATGAGTTTACTCTGTATAAGCGTTATACAAGGTAAAACAGATTTATTTGGGGTTTGGACCCCATTGGGAGTTAGACATCTGAGTGTTAAAGACAGGAACACTTCTTAACCTGCTTTCAGTTAAGTCTGCAGCTTTGGGGCATGTGGTTCAGACCCTGGGTCTGTGTTGGAGCAGACTAGCGTGTCTGGCTCAGCAAGACAGGGTGCTGGAGTCCCAGGCTGGCAGGGCAGGAAAGCAGGGGCAGTAGTAGTCTTGGCACATCAGTTGGCAGCCCCCAGGGGGTTTCTGTGATCCAACCCGTCACAGCCATGAGGCCCACAAAAAAAGTTGACAGTGTTTAGGCTGCTGGTGCGCTGAGACCACTGTCTATAATGCTGACCAATATTGTCTCATTGTTTCCTTTTACTCCCCGTCCGGGTGTCATGGATCAGTATTCACGTCGCACTTCACATCAGTACCCAGCATGGGCCAGGGAAGCTAATGATTCAACCAGCAGACCAAATTCGGTGATGAATCCTGGTCACATGCCACCTGAGGCACATTGTACAAACGCTAAGATGACTCCCCGTCCACCTGTATCCATTTGTTGTATCTCATCTTATACTGAGATGGTAAGCTCTTTGGGACAGGACTGTCCTTTTGTTCTGTTTGTGTTGTGCCTACCACAACAGGGTGCTGGTCTATGATTAGGGCTCCTAGGCACTACAGTAATACAAATAAGATTCTAACACTTGCAAATAGAGGAAAGCTCCATATGTTCCTCTGCAATTAAATCAAGAAACCATTACCAATACTCAACCGCCCCTAACCTCTATGCAACCAATTTATGAGAAATGACACCTTGAGCTATTTCTGTGGTCTCATAGTTTATTTTCAGAAAGAGAATATGAGTAACAAAAATTTAAATCTTGCTATTAGGTAGTTTAGGGAATAATCCAAAGAAATACATTTTAGGATTTATGACTCAGAAGAGTCCACTTCATTTTTTCAGCGTGTTCTTTTTCTAATATCCAAAGTTTCTATGCACTTACTGTAACAGATATTTAGGACCAGAAAACTAGAGGAGTGACAAATAATCCCTAGAGTGGATTCAAAGCACAGCGTAGTGGCAATAACCACTCACCAACCAATAAATTATGATACATTTGGTCTTCACATTCAAACTCAGTTCTCTCTTCAGGTCATTGGGTGACAACATGGCAACATTTTGCCTACTAGTGATATTTTAGCTACAGTGAGATGTACCCTGTAATTTAGTGTCAAAACACATGGAACTGAAAGGTTAGTATTATCATTTAAATAAAATCTCTAGCCCCAAATTAATGGAGCACATAAAATGACACCATGGTAGGCCATTTTCCTATTTCCATAATTTATAATGTAGTGCAATAAAAATGGCAAATTTTGTAAATATATGCAACTAGAATACTGCAGACTTTACAGTAATCAACCTTCTTACAATAGGCTTGACAACTGGTGATTTCTATTACATAAGACCATACAGTTTGCAAATATTCATCAAACTTGTAATGCATTTTTGTTTTTACTGGAAACTTACAAAAATAAATGGAAAAGGGGATTTGTCCTTGAATCACACACAAAATAATGTCTTCCAAACTTTAAGACTAGGCATTTGCAGACCCTTATGCTAATGTTGGAATGAATATTGTTGCCCAAAGGATATTTATTTCCTTTCTTCTTGCCTTCTTTAACATGGGGGAGGGGGGAGACTCATCTCAGTCTCCTGCCTTAATTGTGAAATAGGCCAAACTTACAAATTCAAATCTCACTGTCAAGTCAAGCTAGTTTGCCAATGAACAAATTTAAAGTTTCTGATTTCTCCTCCCTCCCTTCATTCTAATCCTGGTAAAATCTGCCAATATTGGACCCAGTATTGCAACCACTTACTTACGTGCTTGAAGTTCAAGTTAATGGGACTCAGCTGAAAGTTAAGCGTGTGTTTGTTTTCAGAATCAAGGCCGTGCAAAGGATTTTTTTAAACATTATGCACAAATTATGCATGCCTTCCTGAATAAATTAATTGAATCCATTTTTTTTTAAAGAATCATAAATATGCAGTCACGGATACAAATTTATTCTAAATTAGTGAGTAATTAAATTATTATAGACTCTAAGTTCAGTAGCTTTTATCCTTCATATTCTCTCATTTAAGAAACCAATAAACTTTTCAGAAATTAAAAATCAACTCCATTTTTAAGGCACTTTTTCCTCTCAAAACAAACAAAAACAAAATCTCAGGGACACTGGGATAACCTTATCTTATCTGATAGTTTTCACACTGTCTTACTATCATCTGCCAAATATGCCTCTCCACAGAAGCACTATTTTTCCTAACACTTACCCTTGAGCTGGTCACTATCTTATATTCAGAAGAAGATGCTATCTCCCTGGGTCATCCCTTGAACCCTACATGTATTAAAATTTACCATATTACTATTCTTTTGTCATATTTGTGTGAATTAAAGAAATCCAACAGCTCCTTTTGGGGACCTTTCTGAGCAGTTTCTCTCCCTTCAGTCTCTCTACAGAGTCTCAGGATATTTGTTACAGTCTGTTCATAATTCAGACCCTGGATTAAAGCAGTGTTCGCAGAGTTATCAAGTGTTGAGGAGTGAAGAAAGTACAGCATAATACAGGTACCCAAATTTCCACCATGTCCAACTGAAATCCTCTCTCTGCATGCCACCAAGTTCAGATGTCGCTACCAGGCCCACAGACAGCAATTCCGGGCCTCAGGGAACAGTCAATGGGCGCTCTTCCGGCACGGCCAGGGCTTCCACATGCCCTCCTGGCTGTCTCTGCCGCCAGTGGTATCACCCTGTGAGCATCTAGGAGCCCACTGCCACCCACCCTCATGATTTAAAAGGCCTGGGGCTCCCAGCCACCTTTTTAAATCATCCAGGCCCCTGGGCAATTGCCCCCTTCCCTCCCCGCCCCGTCAGTGGGCCTGGTCTCTACAGAAATAGTGAAAATATCTCCTGTTTCATTCACATGTGCACTGCATAAACATTAAGTAAAAAAATAAAATATAACCAGATCTATTGTGGTAAAATTGGGTTTAAAGGTTCTATTTTACTAAGCCATATTTTCCTAGCCTTACTTTCTCCATAACATCTCAGCAACAAGGAATGATGACAGACAGGAAGACACACACACAGACTGATAAGCACACAAAATAGAAATAAATAATAAAATTACCTTTTGAGAAACCCAAATTCTGTGTTCTAATTCACCACCCACAATATAACAGTAAGTCCCACTCCCAGTAGAAGTTTGTTGTGTCCTGAGGTGGGAGAATTAGAATCACCCTTGTGTCTCATACACCCTAATGGGCTGATTCATAAGCAAATCCTATTGACCTGGACAGAGGGTGGAGAGGGAGAAGTGAGACCCAGAATTTTGTAGAGCTCAGCTGTTGGGATATCAACCAGCTTCACCTTTGTGAACAGATTAAGGCCCCAATCTACCAAAGCATTTAAACTTCAGGTTTCAGAGTAGCAGCCGTGTTAGTCTGTATCCGCAAAAAGAACAGGAGTACTTGTGGCACCTTAGAGACTAACAAATTTATTAGAGCATAAGCTTTCGTGGGCTACAAGCCCACGAAAGCTTATGCTCTAATAAATTTGTTAGTCTCTAAGGTGCCACAAGTACTCCTGTTCTTTTTATTTAAACTTCAGTTTACTAAACAGTGGGATTATTTCAAGTGGTTAAAGTCAGGCACACTCTTAAGTATCTTGCCAAGCCTAAATCTTGCTTATGTTAAACCGGGGTTCCAGCAAGGCCTTTTGAACATTTTCAATATTCAAAGAGCGCAATTTTGTATGTCTGTTGGCTTTTTTAACACTACCTTTCAGTTTTACTAAAATAGTTTAGTTTTCTTCATTTGGCAATGCTTTCTAACCTGCACCTGTAACATTATTGCTGTGCTTCTGTTTGAGAGATATACAAACCTCTAGGCACAAGATTTCATTAGTGGAAACTTTTTGGTCACTGCTACATTCACAGAGCAGCTAGTTTTTTAATGTCTTAATCCTATTATTAAAAAAAAGAAAAGTCCCTTATATCCCTTTATCTTCATTGTGCATATGTCTTGGACGATAAATGACAAAAACATCCCACTTGTCTTCCAATCCCACGTAACTATTTTTTTCAGGGTATAGCTGTGTCTCTTCCTTCCTTTGTCACAGGAATCTAATGGAAGGAAAGATGCACTAAAAAAAGCTAGAAGTGAACATGATGATAGCCAACAAACAATGGCTGCATTGGCTGGACTCTCTCTGGAATTTGGTGTTCACTTATGTAAACTCTGACACCCCAGGCTGGTTGCTAATAATTAACAAGAGGTGTTAGATTTGAAGAATTACTTTCTTTAAATACACATTATGGATGAAATCATGCTAGCAACAACTGTGGACTAGATTCACCCTTCCGTTATGCAAACTCCTGCAAGCATAAATCAAAGCACAGACCTCCTGATAGAACAAAGGACATGAAGGAGCTCATTTTACCATGGACCAGGGAGCCACAAAGTCCTAGCACAGCCTGAAGATTTGGCAGCCCCGGCCCAGGATAGTGTGGCTCTGACATCTGACTTCAAAACAAATCTTTTCTCCACTAGTATAAACCTCAAAGGAGGGGGGTGGAAACACCTGCCTTGCCAAGGGATGGGATGAAGCTCCCTGATGTGTTGTTGGCCTTGTTGCCAAGGGGAAATACAATTTGACTCTCTCTACCCAAGGCAAAATGCATCTTCCCCGGCATTTGAAAATATTTGCTGCTAACACATCTCTCTCACACTTTCCCTGACCAATGTAGATTTTATTCCTCATAGCTCTGCTGCCCAGATAGAGGAAGGTTTTACAACACAGTTCTGAGGAAAGGAAAAAAACCCTAGTAGAGAAACCATGGTAGAACTGTGCTAGCAACTAGAATGTTCAAACGTGTGTTGCCTGGTTTTAGCTATAGTGTGGATAGGATCTAAGCCTGAATGTGTCATGAAGCAGGCTTATTCTGTTTGCAGATTTTTTGGGCAAAAACCCCACACCACACACTTTTCACAATCATAATGAGCAGGCACTGGATTATGATGTTAAGCAGACTCAACTAAAATGGTGGTGAGAGTTCATGGATAGCTCGTAGCAATGGTAGTGAACACAACTACCATGCAGTCTGCATTAGCAGAGCTGTCCAACCCCTCCTGAAGCTTGGTGTATGTGTGACATTTCATAGCTATATTCAAGATGTATGGTTTCAGTGCATGGCTGTTGTCTTCAGAGATGGATGAAGTAGCACTGGAAAAAACGAAAGAAGGGCTGAATGGGTTTTTTTGAGATTTAATAAAAAGCGTATAAGATTTAACTCTTCCCTTTCCCCACAAAAGTTCTACATCTGAGGTCCTTTCAGATATTTCACGGACACCTCTCTCAGACAAACTTATATGGACTGCAGTGAGAATCTGCCTAAACAAGTACGGAGTAAACACTGAGCAAGTTCTGTTGGGTACTATATGATTACTTTGGAAACACAGGCTGAATATTCCAGTAAATTGTCCCTCATGTAAATCCTTTCTTCATTTTATTATTTTAGGATACCAAGTCATGGTATCAAGGAAAGTGTCACCATTTCTATTTGTGTATGTTTGCTGATATTCTAACCTTTCCGCCCCTATCTAGTGAATGAGTAATTCAATAGATAGGTTTTGGAGATGAAAGACCAGTGCACCAATGTTCAAATTCTGCCTTTGGCCTCAAATGACAAAGAGTTTGATAATCTTGTTCTCATCCTCAATTGTGCATATCACAAAATCATTCAATTTTAGCACAATATTTGAAGACCGCTCCTGTTACAATGCTGGAGGGAAAGATCAACATTGATATAATGGTTATTGGTCCCATTTTATTAAGCAATGAAGAACTTTCATTGTCAATTAGGCTGCCATTTTTAGGATAAACAGGTACAATGGCTGGTGTATGTCCCAACAAAACTTTATACGGTTTATAAAAGACAAACGTTCTCTCTCAGTGGGAACTACAAGTAAAAGACTTCAGAGCTTAGGCTGGTATTTTCTGAGAAAGCCATCAAAACAAAATGAAAATGTTGGCATTTCAAAACACTGGTTTGCATTTTACCGAGTACTGCTTGTACCAGACTGCCCGTGGATTACGCAAGGAATAGTGCCTGAATATCAAGCAGAATTGCTGGAAGATGTATGACCTCTGCTTTTGTCTGTAAACTAAAAGGTATTTTGTTATTGTTTTCTAAAGAACTTTATTTATTTAGAAGAAATGCCTAAAGTGAACAGTAGCTCAGGGCTTCTCTCCCCTCCTCTCACCCCCCCTCCCCCACCCCCAACAGGTTCTCAGTAGAAACACTTTTCAACTTTGTCTTATTTCAGCGATTGTGCTAGACAGAAGCAGTGAAAGATAATGTACAATTAATCATGTAAGCCCAAATCATATCCAGTATGGGAAACCCATATAGGAAATGCTGGAAGCTTTGCCTTGGCACATTTTCTAGAATTTTTTGGGGGGAAAAGGGCCTGTTCACCTGCCTACATTAGAAGCCAAAGTTCCAATTTAACACCAAGTTTTCTCCAGTTTTACACTAGCACAATTCCCTTAAAATCAATGGAGTTATACCAGTGTCAAACCGGAGTGACAGTGGTCAATCAGGCCTCAGAGGTTTGGCCCCACAACACATGGATTCTCCAGGAATCCACCGGCACCTGTTAATTTGAAAATGGCCTCTAGTACCCATGTTCTTCCACCACTTCCAATGTAGCAACACTGCTCCTCATCCACTCCACTTATGGGGGTTCTACAATGCAGATGGGTACATGGCATAGATTATAGAGCCTTCTGTTCTTGCAGATTTCTTTGTAATAAATTAGACAATTTAGCTATGTGTCGCACAACCTGTTCTTTAAATATATAGGACCTTACTGTACTCCCTCTTCAAACGATTTTACTCTCATCAATACATTTATTTCAATAAAGGTTCTCTACTCTTGAGTAAATGAGGAGTGACACCAATGCACAATTTATGTAATAAAGCAGAATCACTCCCATGAAATCTAACACAACATCAATGGACCTTCCAGCACAAGACTGGGATTAGACCTATCATAGCTAAGCTCAAGTGCAGTGCTCTGGAAACTACCTTTTCCATTCCCAACAGACACCAGCTAATACAGAATAGGGAAAAACAACAATAAAGCAGCATTACCAAAAATCACAAGCATCTTGTGAAAGTTAGTGTGTGTGTGTGTGTGTGTGTGTGTGTGTGTGTGTGTGTGTGTGTGTGTGTGTGTGTGTGTGTGTGTGTGTGTGTGGTGGGAGAAAACAAAATAGAAACATGTATTGTGTTGATATTGATTTCACTCATATATACCAGTTTTTTAGTGAGAAGGTCCAAGGATTTTTAATCTCACATTAAGTCTTCACCCTGTAAAGGGGATCATTCTTTCACCTTTTATCTGAGAGTCTATTGTGATACTCTGGGCCATTAAGAGCCAATGGCTCTCTGCCAGCTACTCCTTGACCCCATATAGTAGCTTCTCCAATGGGGGCCTCCAGAAGCCTTGCCTTCTCCTTCTCTACCCTACAAGGTGGTGAGAGGGAAAAAAGGCCCTTTTGTATTGACCAGAAGTCTTATCCTCACCCCTTGTATCAGGCCACTGAATCCATTCCTTGCCAAGCTACTGCTGAGAAACCTCCTTGAGATAGTCTCCCATCCTGTCTGGTAGCAACCCCACACCATGTGAGGTGCAGCCTTTTATCCCACTTGTTACAAGTCAACCACTTAGTCATAGCTGAGGAAGTAACTGTTTCATCCATTAACTCCTTTGTGGCTGCTACACTGTGGGGTTTATATACCCCATCGCACCCCAATATTGTTTTTGTTTTAAAAGTTATCTGCTTTGATAATTAAAATGTATGCAGGAAGGAAATATTTCAGTAATGCTTTTGTTGTCAATGATTGTGGAAGTTTTTCTTAAAATAAATAAATAAATAAAATCCTGGAATCACTGAGTGGAAATTTCCTATTACAGTTCATTGTCTAACCCATAACCTTGCCATTGCATGGTTGTTTCCATGTAGTACTTTGTTTTCTTTTAGTAATTTTTTCAGGCTAGTTTTAGCAGTAAAAAATATACGAGGCCAGATTCTCAGCTAATGTAAAGAAACATAGCTTCACTGAAATCACTGGAGCTACATCCATTTATGCCAGCTAAGGTTCTACCCCACCATATGGAACAATCTGGAAAATGTCGGAGGTTGGACTGGATAATCCTAAATGCCTTTTACATCCATCACTCTATGATAAACTGAATCGCAGTAAGGGAGAGGTAATTGCTTCTCCAAAGTTAAGGTTGCAATTAGCTTCCATTATAAAGTCATAATTTACTCTACCGTACTTTCAAAATTGTGAGATGTAGTCTGACAGTAAAAGAGAATCAAGCTGAAGTACAGTGGCTCTGGTGTCCTTCTAGAATGTCTCTGTAAAGTTTAAAATAAAATAGCTGAATAGCTCAGTGAAAGTGTTTCCTGTTTTGTAACTTTGACTTCTGTTTAGCATATCTTTGTCTCACATATCATTATTTCTGACTAGGAAATGGCTTGTTACAAACTCTTCCAATTTTCCACACAGTTTAATCTCCTTCAAAACTCACATAATAGAAAAGTCACATAATTTACAGGATCGAACACTTCAAAGCAAGGGAAAAAATAGCTGAGGACAACATATATATTGTATTTTGCACATAGTAAGTAAAAAAATACATTATTCTTGTCAAGTGCAACGAAATGCCTATTTCATCGTTATGCAACTACCTTAACTCTGATCTAAAATACTATTATTTGATTAGTAATCTCAAATGAGAGCCACAACACAATCTGTCTGAGAAACGAAAACCCAAAATATGCTATAAACCCAACAGTGCAAAAAACTTACAGGTGAGTAGTTCCAATACGCACTCAAGAGTGTGTGTGTGTGTGTGGCTACTCTAGCGCATAACTGCTTGCAGAAATGGGGTCTAATTTTGTGCTTGTTACATTAAAATTGTCATTCCAAGTTTGTATGCTTTTGAAAATACACAAACTTGGAAAGATAATTTGAGATAAATATTACTCTATCTAGGCAATATTCAATTTATGTATTTTGATTATTAAAAAATTAGCCTTTCCAATATAAAAGAATCAAATGTACGTTTAAAATAGAATGATAATATTGCAGAAATTATTTATTAAAATCAAAAGGTTCTTCCTAGCATCAAAGTCTTTAAATACTGACTTTTTCTTTTTTGCTGAGCCATATTTTTCAGGAAACTGAGATAGGCAATAAAATGCATTTTTTTCATTTAATTTTTGAGCTCCTTGGACAAATTATCAACCAATAAGGTTTGCTCTAAAGCCCATTCAAATCAATGGAAAAACTCCTGTTGACTTCAGCGGGCTTTGAATCAGGCACATAATATTCCAACTTTAAAATAACACCTGTAAACTTCAAAATGTTATTTTAAAAAATTAAGGAAAAAAATCTAAAAACATTGCTATTATATATCAGCCAATCTTTTCATCTTAAGATAATAAAAAAATAGAACTTGAAATAGCAGATTTATAAAAGGATACAATTAATTCTTTCTAGTAAATAGAAGGAAAAAAATACATGTGTAAAGCAGCTGTAAAGATTATACTGTATGAGAGAATTAAGTTTTATCTGAAGAAAATTGGTCCCTGTAACTTTTTCCTATGTGCTTAGCAGAAGACTTCACCATTATGTATAGAGAAAACAGAGTGCCCATTGGCTTATAAAGAGACCAAAGCCATACAACAACAGGTTTAAAATTACTTAATAAATAGAAATCCATTGATTGTAATTCTTTAATCCCATCACTAGATTTAGGAAACCTTTATTCTCTAGGAGTACCACAGAACAAAAGCCCCTTACCCTCACTGTTTGGTAATATCTTCCAGCTGCTTTTGCTGCTTCAGTGGAAGTCAACAAGGAGGAAAATCTGTGCAGCATTTGAGTCTTTTGAGATATAAAAGTTCCTAACAAAAATGGGACTTTATCCTGAGATAGAATCCTCAGAAGCAGGCTTCTTATACACCTTTTAAAATTTCTCTTAAAGGGACACTCAGGTTAAAATTATGGGCTAAATTCTGTTCTCAGTCACTCAGCTGTACCTCTAAAATAACTCCTCTATAGTTTATTCTGCATTCACATTGGTTACAATGGCATAACTGATGTTAATAGAGTCCCTATCTGTACCCTTGTGAGGAGAATCATACCCAAGGATTTCCACCAGTGTAATCTAGGATCAATTTGGCCCTAAAGACAGTATGAAAAAACAAAGCAAAATTGCTTTACCCAATGTTGTAAGCAAGACTTCAGATTTTTAAAGCTGATGTCATACTTTTCACTATTTGTGATGTTTACTTTTTGCATCCATTCCAGATTGAACAATGAAAAAAGACTGCATTTTCACTTGTGTTTCTAGTCAAGTGTTCAGGTCCTTATGCACCACACAGTGCGGCATGGTTTGAGAAAAACTGATTTAACTGGAATTTTATACACACCCACAGTCCCTGATGGACCACCGCCAGCTATACTAACTTACACCAGGACTAAGACAGCTGGAGAATCAGGTAATCTCTTCCCTGAGCCCCCTCTCATCACCTCTGCACTGTGAAATATTTTTGTGCAGCGGAGAATCTGGTCCAGTTATCCCCAAAACTTATGTCAAATTCTGATGGGCCTTCTACCACCAGACAAGCCCCAATGATCCACATCTGTTATGAAGGTAGATCTTCACTGATATCACTGAATACTTTGACAGGCTTTCCTCAGTGCCAGGAAATTAGAAATGGAAGGAGTTTCTTATGGAAATAAATTCAGGGAAGAATGAGAACAAACACCCATAATATCCAGATGTTAGATTCACTAGTGAGTGTTGACTGACAAACATTAAAACTACGTATGTTTCAACCTTTTGGTCAAAAGTTAATTCTGATTTTGAACATAAATTATCACTTGATTAAAATTTTGAGTAAAAATTTCATATAAACACTCGTTGGGGGGAAAAAAGGGTTCAGTCCACTTTCTCAACCCTGGGTGAAATATTTCATTACAGCCAAACCTGGAGGTAGTTAGGTTAAATTTAATTCCAAGCTGTTCAAAGTTTAGTAGAATTATGCCCAGAAAATATCTCCAATTAACAAATAATCCTTTAGTATCCCACCTTTTAAAGTTAGCATGTTCCTGGTGTGGAGGAACCTAGTAGCTTACATTTCTGGGAAGTCTTTGAGAAATTTAGCACTATATTAAGATAGCTCATTGCTTTTTCCATATGTGCAATGAGCTCTGATCTAGGATGATGTTTGATCTCCTGAGGGAGCACAGTGTCTTTGTCATAAATTAGATTGGAAAGAATGCATTATATGAGCAAATAAGTCATATGTTATTGTAGTCTTTGTTATTTTTCCTCATAGTGGGTTGCCACTATAGTTTGTATTTAACAAAAATTAACTTTTTATTGCTTTTGTTAAAATGCAACAAGATTTGCATAGACTGTAACAGAAACCAATACAAAAAAATAATAATAAAAAAGACAACATTCAAAAGGTATTTATGGTCATAGAACACTAACCAAAAGACGATGTCCAAACAGGATTGGCATTCTGTCTTACCACCATCTGAACAAAATACAACCTCTCTCTCTCTCTCTCTCTCTCTCTCTGTTATAGCCTTCCCAAGACATTCCCTGCAATAAATAGCAAATAACCAACATACAAAAATAATCACCTATATTTACAAACACCCTTAGTATACTAATGGTGTAAAAACGTGAAGGGGAAGAGTGTATAATCCTTGTAACCAAATCTCTCTTTATGCATATTTATTGCCCAGATGCCACAGTGACAGCCACATTAGAAATACAAGATAGACCATTACAATTCCCCATTAGAAGAATTCATTAAAATAATATATAACTGCAATGTCAGCTAAAGTTATTATTATAATGGACTCACTTCATATCATGCTATAAGCATTCTTTGGCCTGATCCTGCAAAGAGATGCACCAATGGGGACCATTAAACCTGTACAGAGTCAATAGGCTCCATGTGGCATAAGGGAGCATCAACTTACAGGATCAAACCTCAATTGATACTGAGTTTTCATATGCAATATATTTAAGAAAATATAAAATATTTACATCCTAATAAAATAAGAACACATTATTTGATAAATGCTGTGTTCCAAAGTTTAAGAGGATATTTCTGCCCCTAAGTGATTTCTATTATGATAGTTCCTGTAGGCCCTGATCAATGATTAGGGCCTCATTGTGTATTTAGGGTGCCTGGCACAATCAAAAAAGGTCCCTTGCCCAAAAGAGTAACAAACATCTCTACCACTGAAATCAACGGGAGATGCATACACACATCTTAGGGCTGAATTTGACACAGAAGTTTACAAAGCTTGATAAAAGTACAGTGCTAGCTGTGGTAAGTAAGCTATTAAACTTGCTTTGCTGAGATGCTGAAATCACCACCAAAGTGAGTCACCAAATATGCACTGGACTCTTTGTGGGTGTACCCCTTCACCTCACAGTGCCCCGGAGACTTCACTGGGATTCAATGCCGGCATAGGGATCTGCACACGTGGGGACATTTGCTGGATCAGGGCCTTAGGTTATTGTCAATGATTGTCTTTCATCCCAGGGTAAAAGTCAGTGTATAAGATTTCTCAGCTGGAAATCACTTTGCTTTTTGTAATTAAAAACCACTGTCTTTTAAAGTTGTGGGTGTATACTTTTTTGTTTAAGATACTACTCCTAGGAATTCAGTTGAAGAGCTGAAAATTGTTCATAGCTATTAAGTTCATTTTCTGCTCTTCTTATTTTTGGTATTTTAAGAGGAGGAAATAATATTAGAATCTAGCAACTCTAAAAATCTATTACAGTAGAATGGATAAACAACACACATTTCAAAACTATTAAATACTGTAACAGTCACAGTTGTAAGAACCATTATAGCTTAGTTTATCACATCCCAAATTTCTTTACATTTTATTTAGTTGATCTTTTTAAACAAAAGGGAAAAAAATATTTTGTCCACAAATTACACAAAACAGAAGAAAGGCAATAACAACAGTCTTGTGACAACCTTCAAACCCTAGGAAGTTCACAGTTAAATCTCAAAGCTCATCTGTAACCACCATTTTGTAGTTAGGTACAATTATTGTCATTTTAAACAAATCTGCTTTTGTCAAGTTAACACATGATGGTTCCCAAGATAATCATTCTCATACTTAGAATATGAACTATCAAACTTTTAATGGTTTCTACTAGATTACAGATCACAAGGTAAAATCACTTACTAATGACAATACAGTCCCAGGGATCATTTCTGGAAACCCTTGCTTTTGTCCATTTTCAGCTTTTATTAAAGATTTACTCCTGTGAATACAGGTTTTCAGGGTCAGGCCTCTTACTCCTAACTCTAAAATTTCTTTCAGATGGGAACTTTAACTTTACCATCATTTTTGATAGATGATTGTGTGTTGAATTTTATATAAATTAGGTAGCCTGTCATATACATTACTAATTACCAGCCCATAGTCAATAAATCATAAAAAAATATTATCCTTGAATTATAATTTACTCACTGTAACAACATTCTGATGCATAATAGTGACTGTCAGTAGTACTTTATGAAGATAAATCATTGAAACACACAAATCATGAGATGAATTGCAATAAATCAGTTAGTTTGCTGTCCCTGAAGACCTCATGACACTGTCAGTTCAACATGGGTGAGCACAACTTAGTTTTCATTCCAACAGGGATACTGTTGCCAATGACAACACCACCCACATTGGTGGCCTGGAAATCTGCGGAGGACCCAGGAGGCAAAACGGTATTAGAAATTCTATTCTCATGCACAGCGTCAGTGCATCATGTAGCTGTTTGTCATCTGTCCACCACTCTTGGGGGGAAAAAAGAAAAGAAAGAAACTATTTCTTTTAAGCCTGAGTGCTTATGTAAAAATGCATCAACTTACAGAAAAGTTAATACAGCTATTAGCTTTGCTGTCACTCCTGAAAGGCCAACACAGCAAGAAATGTCTGTGTTTGTTGAAACAGCACAACTTTTGATCAAATATCATGCTGTTGCATTGTCAACTGGTGTTCCAGTAACACGTCGGAAAAAACAAACAGCTAAATTATGACCTACAATGAGGTTTCTTCTTTAACAGACATTGCTCACCTTTCTATAAAAAAAAAGAAAAAGAAAAAAACTCCTTTCAAGTTTATTCCCTGAACATACTTGAAAAATACTATCGCACATGGTTTCTTAACACCAACCCTAGCAAGACAGAAGTGAATGCCTTCCATCTGAAGCACCAGACGATGAAGTGACGACTCCAAATATTGTGGGATGGTATAATTTTCAAGCACTATGAACATCCGGTGTACTATGGGGTCACATTAGCCTGAACACTGACATTCAAGGAGCACCCCAAGAAGCTGAAAGCCACGAATTGTGTAATGCAGAAACTGGCAAACACAAAATAGGGAGCAAACCCCAGAACACACCGACCAACCAGTCTCACCCTGTGTTACTCAGCTAGGGAGTACTGTGCCGCACTATGGCCATGCTCAAACCATGCACACAGAATGGATACTACATCAGTCCTGTAGGATCATTACAGGTATTTTGAAACTGACTGCCACACTGTCGCTATACTGCCCTGCAGCGACTTCATCACCATCAGCGAGAAGGAGTGTCTTCCTTCTCTAGAAAGAAGAGACAAAAGCAGGTGCATAATCCAAGACATCCACTGAAGGGACACATTCCTTCACCCAAGATGCGTAAATCTAAAAAGAGCTTTGCTTCTGAAAATCTCTTGTTTCAATACCACTGAGAAAGGCTACAAAGTAACAAAATGATGGGACACACCAATGATCTTAGAGAACTTGGTGACTTCAGAGCAACTCTCTGAAGACACTGACCTCAAATGAAAACCCTGGTGTACTCTAAATTGAGGAAGAGCTAGGATGGCACAGACTGGGGTCAATATGCCCAATTGGAAGCTGAAGAATGACCCCAAATGTGAACGTGAAGAGCCAAGGCAAATACTTGAACACTGCCTGATTCAGAGCCCCCTTGTCAACATCCTGTACTCCCAAGGAACTATTCTAGACAAGTGACAGAACCAGGTCTTGGCTGCGGTTTTGGAGCGACAAACTGCGATGATGATACATTCATCAAGCAAAATAGACTGGATATGCAATGAATACTTTTGTAGACTTAAGGCCAGTTTCCAAATTCTGTCTTAAAAAAGGTGCCAGAAATTAAAGAATGGCTTACAACAAGTCCCTGGTGTCACAGTTTAGGGCAACTGTATTTCTCCTCAGTGGTCCAGGAAGGGTATTAACTCTGAGGCTTCCAGCTCCCCAGCCATTGCCTTCATTGATAGAGACAGGTGTCTCTCTCTCTTCTAACGGGGGCATTTCCAGTTCCCTACCTTCACTGTGTTATTCCCAGCCCAGACAGGTCATCCCAGGACACCTGGCGCTTGCTTTCTTTGTGGAGACTGAAAGCAGAGTGATTGTCAACAGGAATAAGTGACTACACAGTTCTTTCTGTGCAAACCTACTTTATTCTTTGAGGTAACAAGCATTACAGAGAAAACATATTCAAAACAAACAAATAAACAAAAACAAAAAAGAACCTACACACATGCTGATAAGCTTATCAGAATTCACCCCAACCCTAATGTGGATTCTGGCAGGATCAGTCCTTTGAATCCCCACCCAAGGGGTATCTTTGTGGATAGAGACTAACACAGCTACCCCCGATACTTGATTTGTGGCTATAAGTTCATTACAGCTTCAGTTCATAACAAGAACCCAATCTTATGGGGCTTTAGTGGGCCCAGTCCTTTCAACCCTACAGTAAGGATTGGAGCCCTCCATGGACCAGGGGTTTTGTCTGTGTGCTGGAACAGGAAGACGACCTTAAGACTTTAAAACCAGGCTATTTATCCAAAAAAGCCTTTCTTTGTCTGTTGGTCCCTGGAAAATCCAGTTTGAACTAGTATATGTAGACCTCTCCAGGGAGTGGCTTCAAAGGGCTGATAAAGAAGGAAGTAAATTAACATCCCCCTCCCTACTGGAGAAGGTATATACAATGCCAAAACAACATGTGCACAATTGCATTATAATACAATGTATCCCAAAGGTATTAACCCTAACTCAATAAGGTTTAACTTAATTCAATAAAGTTTACCTTAATTCCACAAGGTTTGTTCAGGACATAAACAGGATATTGTCAGTCTGTCACAACTGGTTATGGAAACCTTTGTACCTTTTGGGAGTGTTCAAGATCCAAACCTTTATGGGTAGTACAAAATTCCTGATCTGAATACCCCACAAACTTTTGGTGTTCCGAGTTCGAATGTGAATTTTGCAGTTTAAATTGATGTTTATCGAACATATCTAGATGCACACAAACACACGCTTGCTTTGATGTAAAATAATCAGTCATCAGTCTATTCTGCTTTTTCCTCCTAGAGCTAGACATTATCCAGGCTTATCAATGAATGATGCTGTAAAGTAACAGTAATAGTATCCCAAATGAACTAAAAATCCCCTGCAAGTCTGAACATGATAACCTATACCATTTCACGCAGGACTTGTTATCATATCATGGGGAACATTTCTTCCTTGTGGCCTGAGATTAATTTTTAACAAAAGCCCAGTTGAAGTTTCAATGGCTTAACCAATGACAGTTTGGCCTTCGTTTGATAAAAACGTAGAGCTTGATCCAGGCTTCAGAAATATGTTGAAGCATAGTTACACTTTACTGTGGTGAATAATTGACTCCTTACTATCAGGAATATTTACTGTACAGGTCAAAGCTTTCAGGTGGGAAACTGTAATACAAAGGAGTCAATCCAATTATTTTTCTATATGTTCTTTTCATACTATTAAATAACCAGATATATTATTTTGTAATTGTAATTTAGTGTTCCATGTCACTTTGTTTATAAATGGGTCGAGAGCTTAGAAAAATGAATCCAACTTGCTAAACTTCCTGGCTTTAGAAGAGCCAAATTCCCTTTAAACTTCAACAGTCTTTGTCACACTAGTAATTAAATGTTGATGTATTATAGAATGTTAGTAATTATTGTTATTTGTTGAAGGTCAACAATTCTCTCAGCATCACACAAAACTTGGAGTAGTCAGTGTCCTTGTATGTTTAAACTTTCATTGTGTTAAAAAAAAAAACCCAACACAATAGGAAAATCATTTTTGCTTCACAGGCTTGTGATAGGCTTAGAACTTGGACCAAGTTCAGACACTCCTAGGCAAGCCTGGGTCCTTCGAAATCCTACATTTGTTCTTGTTGTCTCTGTGTCCCAAGAATCTCCACAGTTTGTTCCAATAAAAAGTATCTCTAAGCCAAAAAGAGAAACTTTCTCATGGTTTCCATAGAAATGTCATGCTTTGAGGAAAGCTACT
Source organism: Emys orbicularis (assembly GCF_028017835.1). Classification (NCBI taxonomy): domain Eukaryota; kingdom Metazoa; phylum Chordata; order Testudines; family Emydidae; genus Emys; species Emys orbicularis. The sequence goes on from NC_088684.1 coordinate 196,572,172, forward strand.
CCTGCTGCATTAATGAGGTTGGTTATGATAAAGCTGTTTGAATCTTACATTAAGAAATGCCAGTGAATCTTGCATTTTGATAGAAAATCTGGAAGTTGAATCAAAAGAGATAAAAAATAAACAGAAGAATTTAATCTGGATGACAGTTTGAATTCTGAGGCATTTCTTTTTCCATTTGCAGCCATTTGAAATTACCACAAATCACTGTTGGCCCCGCTGAAAGCAAATTAAAAACCCTGAACCATTATGCTGCTAAGTCAAGAGAATCTGGAAATCCTTGATGTGAATATTGGAGACAGATTCCTGACAGGCAAATTGCAGATTAGGGTTCAAACTCAACACCTTTCTGGGTCTGTTTTCAGTTATAAAATGAAAAGCTAGGATAACAGATAATGTCACACATGGTCACTTGTTTTAAGAACAGTTCAAAGGCAGAGGACAAGAGGCACCCAGATATCTGATAATGAATTTCAGCTGGCTTAACCAGTTCAAGTGTACCCCAGTTCTTTAATGTCATTAAAGGTACCTGGTAGGTGTCATGCAAGGTGTCAATGAAAAGCTCATGACTCACTGGTTATTAATATCACCACATAATGTAGGTGTAGGTATAACTAACTGATAAAAAGTTATGGACAAACGTTTTAAGAATAATAATTTCAGTTTGTCAGAAAACCAGGAGTTTATCCCACCCTTGACAAAGGAATGTAGTTTCCTCACCTCAGAGTCACTTCCAAAGTACTTTGAAAGACAATGAGAATGTATTTACATATCACATAAACATCAAACTAAGAAGAGGAGGCAAACCGTACATTATCATGGCATGGGAGGAGATTGACAATCACATATGTACTGTTTATTCAGTTGTACTGAAGCAGGCAGGAACTAAGGGTATGTCTACACTACGAGAGTAGTTCGATTTTACTTAAATCGAATATGTGGAATCGATATTGCAAAGTCGAACGTGTGTGTCCACACTAAGGACAGTAATTCGACTTTGTGAGTCCACACTAACGGGGCAAGCGTCGACATTGGAAGCGGTGCACTGTGGGCAGCTATCCCACAGTTCCCGCAGTCCCCGCTGCCCATTGGAATTCTGGGTCGAGCCCCCAATGCCTTCTGGGGAAAAAAATGTGTCGAGGGTGGTTTTGGGTAACTGTCGTCATCCAACCGTCACTCCCGCCCTCCCTCCCTGAAAGCGCCGGCGGGAAATCAGTTCGCGCACTTTTCTGGTCAGTGACAGCGCGGACGCCACAGCACTGCGAGCATGGATCCCGCTGCGACCATCGCTGCAGTTGTGGCCGTTGTCAACGCCTCGCAGCTTATCATCCACCTTTCCCAGAGGCAGATGCAGATAAATCAGGCGAGGAGGCTACGGCACCGCGGTGAGGGCCTGAAGTCTGAGAGTAGCACAGACCTGTCAGAAAGCACGGGACCCAGTGCCGAGGACATCACGGTGGCAATGGGTCATGTGGATGTTGTGGAACGGCGATTCTGGGCCCGGGAAACAAGCATGGACTGGTGGGACCGCATAGTGCTGCAGGTCTGGGATGAATCCCAGTGGCTGCGAAACTTTCGCATGCGGAAGGGGACTTTCCTTGAACTTTGTGAGTTGCTGTCCCCTGCCCTGAAGCGCAATGACACCCGGATGCGAGCAGCCCTGACTGTCCAGAAGCGAGTGGCCATAGCCCTCTGGAAGCTTGCAACGCCAGACAGCTACCAGTCAGTCGCGAACCACTTTGGCGTGGGCAAATCTACCGTGGGGGTTGTTGTGATGCAAGTAGCCAACGCAATCGTTGAGGTACTGCTCTCAAAGGTAGTGACCCTGGGAAACGCGCAGGCCATCATAGATGGCTTCGCCGCGATGGGATTCCCAAACTGCGGTGGGGCTATAGATGGAACTCACATCCCTATCCTGGGACCGGAGCACCAGGCCAGCCAGTACATCAACCGAAAGGGCTACTTTTCAATGGTGCTGCAAGCACTGGTGGACCATAGGGGACGTTTTACAAACATCAACGTCGGATGGCCGGGCAAGGTTCATGACGCTCGTGTTTTCAGGAACTCCGGTCTGTTTAGACGGCTGCAGGAAGGTATTTACTTCCCGGACCACAAAATAACTCTTGGGGATGTGGAGATGCCTATAGTCATCCTCGGGGACCCAGCCTACCTGCTAATGCCCTGGCTCATGAAGCCCTATACTGGCGCCCTGGACACTGAAAAAGAACTCTTCAACTACCGGCTGAGCAAGTGCAGAATGGTGGTGGAGTGTGCTTTTGGCCGTCTCAAGGGGAGATGGAGAAGCTTACTGACTCGCTGTGATCTCAGCGAAACCAATATCCCCATTGTTATTGCAGCTTGCTGTGTGCTCCACAATCTCTGTGAGAGCAAGGGGGAGACCTTTATGGCGGGGTGGGAGGTTGAGGCAAGTAGCCTGGCTTCTGATTACGCCCAGCCAGACAGCCGGGCGATTAGAAGAGCCCAGCGGGACGCGCTGTGCATCCGGGAGGCTTTGAAAGCTAGGTTCCTGAGTGAGCAGGGTAACCTGTGACTTTTCAGTTTGTGTACAGAGAAGCTGAACCTGCCCCCGTTTCTTTACCCACTAAATGTTCAGTATCCTCTCCAGTTACATACCCCGTTCCCCCCCTTCCAACACACGTTTAAAAATAAAATCACTTGAATTTTGTTAATGAACACCGTTTTCTTTATTACTGTTTTCGTGGGAAAGTGTTGAACCTGGGATGCAGACTGTGGTGGGGAGCGGGTGTAGTGTAGTGATGCAAATGACGCTTCCAAACTCCAGGAATGACAGGCTCCGCAGTGGTGGACTGGTGGTTTCAACGGACCCTGCCACCCCTCCTGTTCGGGACTCTGTGTGTGGGGGGGCTATGTGACTTTGTGGCAGGGGGAGGACGGTTACAGATCCCATGCTGTGTGGCTCTGTGATCCAGGATAAGGACCGCTGCATAAGATCTGTAACTGCCCTCCCCCGCCACAAAGTCACAGAGCACCCCCCACCCCCCACAGAACACTAAAACCACCTCCCAGAATGACCAGGGTAACTAGTGACTGCAATGTGTGTGTGCCCTGCTGCTGAACCTGCCCCCGCCTCTGTACCCTGGTAAAGGTGACTGTTCTGTCCAATTACCAACCCCCTTCCCCCCCTTCAGACAGACTCTCCTCTAAAGAACATGATGGAAACAGTAATTAACAAAAACGTATTTTTTATTAGCAACTACACATGAAACTGGGGGGTGAAACTTGGACGGGGGCTTGGGTGAGGCGGGAAGGAAAGGACTTGTCAAATTTTGGGGAATGAGAGCCTTCTAGTAGTAGAGCAGTCTGCAGGGGTGGAGTGAGAGTTTTCACGGACTCTGCCGCCCCTCCTTCTTTGGACTTTGGGTGAGGGGGCTATGGGACTTGGTGGTGGGGGAGGGCAGTTACAGATAGACTGCAGCGGGGCTCTGTCCTCCTGCCTCCGGTCCTGCAGAACATCCACAAGGCGCCGGAGCGTGTCCGTTTGCTCCCTCATTAGTCCAAGCAGCGTTTGAGTCGCCTGCTGGTCTTCCTGCCGCCACCTCTCCTCCCGTTCCATGTGTGAACGGTGCATTTGGGACAAGTTCTCCCTCTACTGGGTCTGCTGGGCTGCCTGGGCTCGGGAGCAGCCCATAAGTTCCGAGAACATGTCCTCCCGTGTCCTCTTCTTCCTATGCCTAATCTGCGCTAGCCTCTGGGAGTGTGATGCCAGGCTGGGTTGGGAGACAGTCGCAGCTGTGGGAATGGGAAAAAGGGAGTGAATTCCTCAGAAAGATAAATTTAGTTGTGAACAAAGAACATAGTCTTTCTCTGTAAAGAAGACCATGCACAGCACCTATCACATGTGCACTCAGGACAAGGTCGAATTTTCGGCCTTCGCATTCAGTGCCTGGGGTCTTGCAGTGCAGATCAGAGAAGCGGGGCAGGACAGCGGAATTTGTGTAGCAGGCCGACATGGTAAGCCGTAGACTTGTGGCTGCTTAAAACTTTAATAGTTGCACTGGCCTCCTTTCACATTGAAAGCAATGCCAGTCCCTGCTGCCAGCAATCCGGCAAGCATGAGCTCTGCCCCTGTCCCACCCCCTCGCGGCTGTCCCAGGGAAAGATCCCTGTATGCTGTCCCTCTCCCGCCTCCACCGCGTGGCTGTAAACCGCCGGTTGCAGTTCTGTAAAGGAACGGGCAAGCAGTCCCAATACTAACATTCCCCTACCTAATTCAAAGCAGGTCAACATGAGCGACATCACCCTGATGAGGATCTCAGACACGGAAAAACAAAGAATGCTTCGGGAAAGCCTGCAAAGACCAGGGCCGTATGCCGCCATGCTCTGCAGGGCAATGATCCCGGAGTACTTGCTTGTCTCCTGGCGCGGAAATGTCTGCTATTACGGAGGACCCAATAAGGCCGCTCTCCCCAGGAACCTGATGCAAAGGCTTTCCAATTACCTCCAGGAGAGCTTCGTGGAGATGTCCATTGAGGATTTCAGCTCTATCCCCGGACATATAGACCGCATTTTACTGTAGCTGCACTGGCAGGGACTAAACAGTAGAGCGGCTTGGGCAGAACAATCATGCAAAACCGGACATTGTTAGATTTTTTTTCAATAGTTGCACTGCCCAGGACTGAAACGTTAAGCGCCTAGGGCACACTAATCATGAGAAACCCATTGTTGTTATTGTTAATATTCCTGTTCTGTTAAAAATAAATGTTTAGATGTTTAAAACACTTACTGGATGATCCTTCCCCTGATTCTGTGTCCGGGTTAACGCCTGGGGACAGTTGGTAGGGGATCTCTGTAAGGGTGATGAAGAGATCCTGGCTGTCGGGGAAATCAGCGTTGTAAGCGCTGTCGACTGCCTCGTCCTCCTCATCTCCTTCCTCATCCGCTAACATGTCTGAGGAACCGGCCGTTGACAATATCCCATCCTCAGAGTCCACGGTCACTGGTGGGGTAGTGGTGGCGGCCGCACCTAGGATGGAATGCAATGCCTCGTAGAAACGGGATGTCTGTGGCTGGGATCCGGAGCGTCCGTTTGCCACTTTGGTCTTCTGGTAGCCTTGTCTCAGCTCCTTGATTTTCACGCGGCACTGCGTTGCATCCCGGCTGTATCCTCTCTCTGCCATGGCTTTAGAGATCTTCTCGTAGATCTTTGCATTCCGTCTTTTGGAGCGCAGCTCGGAAAGCACAGACTCATCGCCCCACACAGCGATCAGATCCAAGACTTCCCGATCAGTCCATGCTGAGGCCCTCTTTCTATTCTGAGATTGCACGGCCATCTCTGCTGGAGAGCTCTGCATCATTGCCAGTGCTGCTGAGCTCGCCACAATGTCCAAACAGGAAATGAGATTCCAACTGGCCAGACAGGAAAAGGAATTCAAATTTTCCCGGGGCTTTTCCTGTGTGGCTGGTCAGAGCATCCGAGCTCGGACTGCTGTCCAGAGCGTCAACAGAGTGGTGCACTGTGGGATAGCTCCCGGAGCTATTAGCGTCGATTTCCATCCACACCTAGCCTAATTTGACATGGCCATGTCGAATTTAGCACTACTCCCCTCGTTGGGGAGGAGTACAGAAGTCGAATTTAAGAGACCTCTATGTCCAACTAAATAGCTTCGTGGTGCGGACGGGTGCAGGGTTAATTCGATGTAACGGCGCTAAATTCGACATAAACGCCTAGTGTAGACCAGGCCTAAGTAATCTGCATTTTAGCAGATAACCTCAGCAGGGAACTTTCTTCACCAGGAGACTCCATGTCACCTTTTTCACAGCGTCAGTAAATTTATCTAGGGGTAACCTTTTGAATCCATTTCAAAGGTTCTCTGGGCTATAAAAAAAAAGGGGGGGGGCAAAGAAATCCCAAGTTATCTATATTTTACACCTAAGATGACAAAAGGTACCAGTCCTTTGACTTTGGGGGAACAGATCCTGATGCAGGAGCTTGGTCACCCCTCTTGATGGAAATATGTTGTGAGGATTTTACCTTGAACCACATCTAGCTTGTTAAGTTTTAGGTACTGAAAAATATTTTATCTTTATTTCTCTTGTAACCATTTCTGACTTTAGTCCTTATACTTGTACGCACTTAAAATCTCTTTGGAATTAAATAAACTTGTTTAATTTTTAATCTAAACCAATCCAATGCTGTGTCTAAATTAACTGGAGTTACCAAACAGTTCAAAGGAACAAACTGTTGGATGTTGACTCTTTAAAGGAGCAACAAACCTAAATATACCTCTGATTTTTCCAGCACAGGGCTTGACCTTTTAGAACACAAGTTTTTTGGGGGGAAAATCGGGGTTAGGGAGAGCATGGAGTCACCTTACCAGTTGTTAACCCAGGCTGGTGGAGACCAGTGGAAGTCTGTGGTATTGCAGATAGGCTCCTGAATCCAAAATGTTGGACCAAGGCTGCCCAATACAGAGACAAAAATGCATGCTTGTTGCTGACTGTGGGCACCCCAGTCAGAAAGCTACAATACCAAAGCTTTAAGTTGCTTAAGGGTTATAGAGTAAGAGCTCACAACTCTTCACTGGTCAGAACTGCACGTGAGAACGTATCACCCCGATAACAGCATGTGTGACAAGTTGCTTCACAATGCGACAGTACTGTAATTCCTCGATTATACCACTATTGTATCACACAGCAAAGGTGAGGTATGTTCCAAATCTGAGATGTTACAAAGCTCAAAATCCAAAGTTTTTGCACCTGTATATCTAGAGTCCAAAAAGGAACTATATGAAAAGGTAATGACAGAATGTGGGCCAATCACCTGTAATATGTCTGAGTGTTAAGAGTTTTGAATACAGTGTGAACATTGGGGATCACTGCAGGGGGAAATATAAATAAAAACAACACGCATGTATATTTACAGGGAGATGAAGGAGAATATAATATGCATACAGTATGTTACTATTCTACATACCTAAGAATAGGTAGGAAGTGTGTTAAAAGCATCCAGAAAGATCACATATATAGCTAAAATGACTATGGCATGAATCATCCCCGAAGGATCGGGCAAGAAGGGCAGCCATTTTGAAATATTTGTTCAGTGGTAAAATGACAAGACCACTGACATTAAACACTGGGTAAAAAACCAAAAGAAACCAAAAAACCCCAACATACTTACATGACTGACGCTATTCACTTTAAATTCCGTGTGTTTTTAACAATGAATATATCAAGAGTAAATGGGAAGAGAGTGATGTGACTATGGGAGATTGGTTTGCATGGCAGGGGCAAGATCCAACACATTCAGCAGTCAATGGGAGTCTTTCAATTTAATTGAATGGGCATTGGATCAGGCCCTAGTTTTCCTTCTAAAGAACACTCAGAATACAAATCATAGGCAGTTTATGATCTCAATCTATTTCTTAGTGGACTTTTAGCCACATTACAAATCCACTACCCATCATAATGTTAACTGTCATGAAAGAGATGTGAAAAATTTTCTGGGATAGCATTGCCTAGAAACAAACCTACAATTCTCTGTCAGGACACAGCTGTGACGTGCCACAAACATCTACAATGGTGACCCTCTAGGGCTATCCAATTGCAGCATGCCACGAAGCAAGCGTTTCCAATTATACACCCTCAGCATTCCTATTCAAGGTGTTCTAGCGCTTGCTCTTTGGAAAATTGTGAGATTTTCAAGGGACACTAATGAACAATGCTTACAAACACATTAAAATGAGTAATTAATACTAATAAAAATACCAAACGATAATTCCAAAGCATAAAGTTTACAAAAATGAGGTATGTCCGTTCTTACCACAATGGAAATGTAATAGTAAAAAGTTACATGACACACATTGGTTTTATCAGCTAAACAGCTGCATTATTATAACAGTCCGGGGATAACTAAGATACAACTACTGATGCAAAGCAGACAGTTGTTATTAACATAACACTTATTTAGTACTCAATTCTGTGATCCTTACACAGCCTAAAATTACCACTGAGTTAATTTGTGACTAATTTGAAATCATCCAGGCAAATCATATAGGCCCTGATCCAGTAGTACATACCCATTCAGCTGAGCACTTAAGCACATGCTCAAGCTCTACTGACTTCATCTAAACTTGAACACACCCTTGAGTGGTTTACTGAATAGGGATGGACTTTAGCATATCCTCAAATATTCCGTTGAACTGGGTGCATAAGGCTGATCCTGTGAAGCACTATGTAACATTTTCTAAAGTACCTCAGGGTAAAGTTTTTAAAGGTGCCTCAGTGACCCTGGGCCAGACTAACTAAGGAACTTAGATGTGGCAACACTCAGTATCACCATGCCTAAAGGTTCTCAAGCTCCCTATTCAATGGAGTGGAGGGAGTCAGGGGACTCAGAACTGTATTCACAAAAGCCAGCATGCTAGGTTGCTCCCAGCCTAAACTAGCCAATGGGAGAAACTGATGAGGGGTATAGCCTAAGCCCTGCCCCTCTCATGGAGATAGGCACCTAAATCTGGGATGAAGGGAGTACCTCCCTTTTCTTGGGATTCATAGCTAGAAGCCCTCTCTTGGTGTTCGGCATATACACTGTTTTTGAATAGAATGGGGAAAAGAAGCTCATTCATAAATTATAGCCCAGTGGTTAGGGTACTTAGCAGGGGTATGGGAGTTCCCAGTTCAAGTTGTCCCTCCCCCCCCCGAGGGGGGAACTGGATCCTGAGTCTCCCATATCTTGAATGAGTGGCTCTAACCACCAGGACACAGTCATTCTCAGACTTGATCTCTCTCTTTGGCCCCATTACTCTTTACTTATTTATCTAAAGTGGAACAGCATCAACAGGAGAGATTGAGGGACCCCCTGACATTAGAATATCTATAGCTTAGTCATTAGAGCACTCACTTCAGAGGTAGCAGATCCCTGTTCAAATCCCTTCTCCCCTCAGACATGAGGGGGTCTTGAACTGGTTGTCTCCCACACCCAAGGAGAGAACCTAACCACCTGGCTAAGAGTTAGAAGTAAGATCCTTCTTTTCCTATCCCCCACCTCCCGCCATCCGGGGCATTTTGTATAAGCTCTCATGTACGGCCTGATCTGATATGCGGCCCCTTGACACACCTACCAGATCAGGCTCTGCAGCCAAGTTAGGTGGAGGAATGCCTATCTTCCACCACTTCATGCATCATACTGGGGCTTTGGCTTCTGGGTGCCTAGAGTGGAGTAGCATTGCACATACGCAGAAGCAGAAACATACGTGCAAAGGGAACTTTTACTGTAAAAACATAGGTGCCAATTTAGGGGTCTACAGGACTCAGTGATAGCTAAGTGGGGATTTTGTCAATACCAGTGGGGCCTGATTCTGGGATTTAGGCGCCTAAAGTAACAGTTATGCACCTCGTCTAACTCCTTTTGTAACTCCAGCCCTAAATCAGCACTCACGAGCCTAAGTCTTACTGAAAGTCAATGACACCTAGGCTCCAAATCAGCCACTGAAAGAGTGGATCAACAGCCCACAGGACAAACAACTCTTAAGACTTCTTAAGAGGAAGAAATACTGCCAACATCAGCAGAGGAGCATATGCTCGTCTAACCAAAATGTTGTATATCTTGGTTTTTTTTTATAAAAATGTATAGAAAAACAGGATTGCAATTTGGATTATTCTGGAAAAGAATCCAAAGAAAGAAGGCTGGTTTTGTTTGTTCTCTGTTTGCTGGTATGTATGCATCCTGTGTGCTAACAGAAACTAATGTTCTGCAAAATCCAAATCCTCTGAACTTGTGACATGTACTCTCTCTCCCTCTTTCTCTTTCAGTTTAACTCACATGCTATCCTGGAGTTCTAGTTAATAACGGACTTTCAGTAAGGAGAACATATAGAAAGTCTATATCACAGACAACCTTAAAATGAGAATTTGCAGCATGTAAAGAAACATATAAATTCAAAATTTAAACAAGAACGTGAGGTTTGAAGCAATAGCTCTCTTAAGACAAATACTTAAATAAAAAAATAAAATAAAATAAATAATAAAACAAGCTGTAGCTAGAAGGCCAAGTCATGAAGAGGGAGCACTCAGTCCCAGAGAGAGAGAGAGAGAGAGAGAGACCATGGTGCAGGCAACCAGCAGAAAAGGGCATCAGGCCCAGCCACAAAGAGGTGACTCAGCAATGAACATACCCCATTACAAGATACTATTAGAATTAAATGAGAAGTGTGTATCTGGTTGTATGAAGAACTGACTCACAGGTAGCAATAAGACCATTGTTTTGGTTATGAGGACGACAACTTCATTTCCTGTGGCCCAATCCTGCATTCCTTATGCAATCAAGTCAATGGGAGTTCTGCCCGATACAGGATCTGGCTCAGTCATTTAACAGCCTAGAGTTCAGAGAAGCTAGGAAGAGTCACATTGCTTTAGAGTGATATTACCTTGCTCTCTGTATACACTAACTTCTGTGCTCTCAATTTTTCTCTGTCTTAATCTATTCTATGTGTCTTTTCTTCACATCCAATGTCAAGTTATGATAGAAACAATCATTTTTAAATTAATGGTAATTTTGCTTTCTCTACTGCTCTGATCAAGAAAATGGGATTGCTTCAGAATGTCAATTGCATCAGCTTTTACATTTTTAGAGGCTCCCTCCCCCGCTTTATAAGAATTAGTGCACAGCTGAGAGAGAAAAAAAAATGTAAATTAGCTCAAAGGAGGGTTATGAGGCTTTTAATCTAGCAGGGATTTTTTTTGTTTTTAAGTGTTTACTGCAGATCAGAATAAACATCCCATATTCCAAATTACAATTCCAAGTATTTATAACAGACATATGGTAAATAAGACCTGAATACCTGAGAGATGACCTCCCCTCCCATATTATATTGCCACAATTATGATCAATGGATGGAGCTCCCTCCATTTAAATGAGAAGCTGTACAAGCAGGTTGTTCTTCATGAAGAACCTTGGCACTGGAATGTGCTTCTTCTCTGATGGAAGAGATAGATCTATTAACATTGCAACATGTTACAAAGTTCATCTACCTACCATACTTTGAAAAGTTGGGCCAGTAACAAGAAAGCAAGCAAGCTGCAGTATAGTTAAAATTTAACATGAATAGAATGGCATAGCAATCCTTACAAATTATGCCCATCCTTCTCATTTTTGCCTGACATCACTCTTAATAATGTCAACAGGAAGTTGGGGAAGTCTGAATTCGACTGCTCCCGGGTGGATGAACGCTGGTGAGATGGCTGGAAAGATGGTTCCTGTGATTAATCTGTAGAGACGTTACTGGAAATCAGACCAATTTTAATATAATAAAAATAATCCCTGATGTGAACTCAGTACGAGGAGTTGCAGCTTAATAGTTTGTATGTGTGGCTGGCATGACTTGTGCAAATAAATGGTTCTCCTGCTCTAAAAAAAAAAAAAAAATCACTCGTTTCCCCTCTAATCTCTTTTACATTTCAAACAGGGCATTAACATTATACTATCAATATGTTTAGGCTTTTATTCTAACAATATCTACAGGTTTTAGAAACCCATCCACATTCTAAATATCTGGAGAAACAAACAAAACCCCATCAATATCACTGAGAAATGAAAACAAAAAAATGCACATCATGTTCACAGGTCCCATAAAGAACATAATGCTGCATCCCCTCTGCCCCCATGTCACCTTGGACTCTAGCAGTTATTAGTAATAAACATTTCCAGAACTGTGCCAACATCTTTGATAATTCTGGTGCGTAAACACAGATGTTTGGGCATTAGATGCTGTATTAATGAAGTTGCTCTTTTTAAACAGAAGCAGCCCTTGTTAATTTCATCTTTGCTCAAAACTCAGTAAAAGAAAGGAACCTTTGCAAATAGACAATATTAGAAGCAGAAAATATTTTCAAGTTTCAAGGACAGTATTTCATGTAGAAAATGAAGAAACAAGAAGAATAAGTGCTTGTATTTCTAACATAATACAATTAAAATATCTTTTCCCAAAGTTAAGATTTCTTACATATCATACACAGTATACTCCTGATTTTCCAAATATCTGTTATCTGGATAATGCAGAGGTTTGAATCCCTTCCCTGTCCCCCTAGAAGGGGACAAAGAAGGGATTGGATAATGCAGATGTTTAAATAATAGAGCAGAGACCACTGGCCACCAGCGAGGGTGTTGATGGGGAAAAGAGCAAGAGGGGAGGGAGACTGAATTTGTTTAAACAAAGAGACCTACTGATATAATTCAATGACTGTGTTAAGATCTTGCCTGGTAAACAAGAGAAGTGTGGGACCAGAAATCAATTAACCAAAATTAGTGTATTAGAAATCAGGCCTAATTTGGTGTACAAAATAATGAGGGTATGGGCTATTCTGCCCTTCACTCCCTTTTCGGGATCCTCAGAGATTTTGGGGGGCAAAAATTAGAAGAGGCTACCATGATACTGAAAGGGGAAGGAGTGAGCTCCACCATCATGATGGCCACCCCCACCGGTTCCTGGTGGTCTACTTTAACACTGCTGGGCCTTCATTGTCCTAATCCTAAGAAATATATTGACAGACCAGGCCAGAGAGAGGGACCCAGACGACATCACCACCTCCACTGGTTTCAACTAAATCCCAGCCACCACCAGTCAGTCCTCTTCCTTCCCTCTCTCTCTTTTTTCCTTCTGCCTACTTCCCAACAGTCCTTGAGTTTGTGGGACTGTCCCACTTTGACCCTCAATACTGCCTGTCCAGGGTTGAAGTAGAACATTCCTGCAGAGTGGGAGCCAGCAGAAGCAATGTCTCTCAGGCAGCAGAAGCAGGGTGGCACTCAGCACACAAGGGGAAGCCCCAGGGGTTGCAGTGTCTGAGTCTGGAGTTCCTGCCCCTACCCCCCACACACACCCTGCATCCCTCACGTGCTCCAAACAATGGGCCGATGGCAGCAGCACTGCAGAAGTGGAGGAAGTCAAGCAACTGGAGCCAATGAGTGGAGTCTGCAGGTGAAGCTTGGTAATTACCATGGCCTAGCTGTGGGGAGAGAGAGGCTGACTGGGCTGCAGGAGGGCCAGGGAAGGGATGAGGTGGAAAATGGAGGGGAAGGGGAGAGACAGGGGGCCCCAGAGGCAAGTCCAGGCTGGGGAGGGGAAATCAGAGCTCTGTCTCCCCGGTAACCAATCCCCTCTCTCCTCCCTGAGTACTGACTGGCTTCCCATGCCCCCCTCTAGGCATGGCACTCACACTCATCCTGCTGTGTGCCTGCAGCTCTGGTACGCAAATTTGGCCACAGTCTGTTCTCTATAGTCAGCGTGATGGATTTGTCACCTTTAACATCTTTGTGGGTTTTTTGCTTCTGGAGCCCTCTTAGGTAGCGGGAGGAATTAATGAATATATTTGCTTCTCTTAACGGTTATAAAGAGATTGGAACATTCTGTAGCACATTCCTAAATTTCTGGGCATACTAGCACCCACAAAGTTCCTGATGATCCCAAGCATCAGAAGTTGCCTAGATTTTTTTTACTTCAGTTCAGTACAATAGGAACTGTTTTCTTCATGCTTTCCTAATCTGCAGACCATAATTTATACACAGCCCAGGAGTCTCAGAAAAGAGCCGAGATAGAATAGCAGAAACAGTGTTTTTAGTGAGGTCTCACACAAGGAGGATATTATTTTTATAAAAATGCCCAGCATTTTATACTATAGTATGAAGTTTTATCACGAAGAAAAGAGAATGATAAATTGTCACAATAAATGAATGGACATTTTGTGATGCATCATCCTTTTTTAAAAAATGTGGCTTGCTTGGTAATTTGTAGCAATTATTCCTTTGCATTGCTTCTCCCAGCCTTTAGAATCATAGGACTAGAAGGGACCTTGAGAGGTCATCTAGTCCAGTCCCCTGCACTCATGGCAGGAGTAAGTATTATCTAGACCATCCCTGACAGGTGTTTGTATAACCTGCTCCTAAAAATCTCCAATAATGATGGAGATTCCACAACCTCCTAGGCAATTTATTCCAGTGCTTAACCACCCTGACAGTTAGGAAGTTTTTCTTAATGTCCAACTTAAACCTCCCTTGCTGCAATTTAAGCCCATTGCTTCTGGTCCTATCCTCAGAGGGTAAGAAAAACATTTTTTCTACCGCCTCCTTGTAACAGCCTTGAAAACTGTTAAGATGTCCCCTCGTAGTCTTCTCCTTTCCAGACTAAACAAACCCAATTTTTTCAATCTTCCCTCATAGGTCATGTTTTCATGACCTTTAATCATTTTTGTTGCTCTTCTCTGGACTTTCTTCACTTTGTCCACATCCTTCCTGAAATGTGGCACCCAGAACTGGACACAATACTCCAGTTGAGGCCTAATCAGCACGGAGTAGAGCGGAAGAATTACTTTTTGTGTCTTGCTTACAACACTCCTGCTAATACATCCCATAATGATGTTTGCTTTTTTTGCAACACTCTTGCACTGTTGACTCATATTTAGCTTGTGATCCACTATGGCTCCCAGATCCCTTTCCGCAGTACTCCTTCCTAGGCAGTCATTTCCCATTGTGTATGTGTCCACCAACTGTTCCTTCCTAAGTGGAGTACTTTGCATTTGTCCTTTGGTGAGATTTGACTATATATTGCATGCATTTATAGCATAACAAAAACATTCAAAACAAGTATAATGGACTCTCTAGCAATATGTTTCACTCAATAGCCAGCTACCAAGGATGGTCATTGGAAGTGTCTTCTTGGACACTGAGCGGCTTACTAGATAATTAGCCGGATTCTGAGCTCAATTTCACCACTATAAAAACTGGGTAAATTCACTTAAGTGAATGGAATGGCTTTATCTCAGTGTAACAGGATGTAGCTCAACGTATTTTATAGCCTTTGCCAGTTAAGGGGTCATTTAACATTTTCATTGGTAAACAGATTGTTTTCTTTCTTTGCTTTATTCTTTATGCTGGAAACATGCATTATGCTCAGAGCTGCTTCCTTCTCCTTCACTTTCTCTGGAGTACTTTTGCACACATGATAAAATTATTCAAATGTTTGACTGTCCTTTGAAGGCAGTCAATATTTCTGCATTTATTGCAGCCAATGTTATTGTTGGATGCCACTGAAACATTGTACAACACATTTGCCATAAAATTTAGTTTTTATTTTTAATAGGGATGGAAAGGAAAGAGAGATTTTTTTTCCAACTTAGCTAGGTATTATGTTAAAACTCCCCATAAACAAAAGTTACTGCAGTGATTTATTTATTGCATCTGTTTTTAGCCATTTGAAATGTGGGGAAGAATACTTCTGTCTAATAAGATTCTGGATTACCCATCCAAGATTGCATATATTGGCCACAAAGACAGCTAAAAGCAATATCCTAAAGACCCCAATGCTGGTACCAGTTTGCCAGGTCTCAGAGTGTCTGATAAGACCATGTGCTGGGCCTGTGCTTCTCCAACAGTGAGGCTGCAAATAAGAGTCAACACCAAAGACAGAAGCTGCATTTTCTATATTTACTGTTCTTTTCTCTCGCCCGTTTGCGTGTGTTCGTCTTGTTTTGTCTTAAAGGAAGCAGGATCAGACTAACAGCAGCAACAATAACAGCTCCTGCTCATCTCAACAATTTTTTTCTCTTTTCCCCCCAAAAAGGCACTTATTACTATATAAGGCTATGTCTACACTTATATACCACTTACGTTGGTATAACTTATGTCACTCAGGAGTGTGAATAAGGCACATCCCTAAGCGACAGTTATACCAACCTAAGTGCTAGCGTGGACAATGCTATGTTGGCGGGGAGAGTTTCTCCTTCTGACATAATTAGCCCACCCCCAACAAGCGGTGGTATCTAAGTCACCAGGAGAATTCTCTCCTGTCAGCTTAGACCATCTGCACTGGAGAGCTTGCAGCAGCACCACAGTAAGCTCTCTAATGTAGCCATAACTAAGAGACTGTCAAACAAGAGGGGTGGGGGGGCTTCTTTTAAGGACTCTCTACAGCTAAAGAAAATGGAACAAGGAATGTTAAAATGAAAGCCTTACTTAATGCTTTACATTCCAAATGTTTTAACTGTTTTCCTTCTTTTTCTGTATCTTTAACAAAAGGTTAAAAGGATTTTAATTGGTGTGTTTGCCATGGTATTAAGCAGGCTGAGGTCTCCGTCTACCAAACCCTGAACTTTGTTTAAAACTGTTTAATGTTGGACAGTTTCAGGGTCATGTAACACCTTGAATCTTTGGACATATACTCCAGCTAAATTAACACAAACAAATGCTACCAGCATTGCTTTATTGATGCTTTGTGATGGAAAGGATGAGTTAATATTTCCATCTGAGTCTAATCATGGACCACAATAGGGCTGCTTGTAAGAGCAAGGAGAGTACATGTGGCCCTTTGTGACTACTGGAAATTAGTCACAAAGCAGAAATACTGTGTGCAGCATATATGTGCACTTGATATTAGGAAGGAATTGCCTACAGTACTAAGTCAATGTTGTTGCTTGACAACTTCAGAGCCAGGTAGGAACCCTGACCTGATGATTAGAAGAAAGGAAATGTTTCCAGGACAACAAAGGTGAAATAATAGATGGAAATACAAATATAGATCTCCACCATGCAGCCTGTGTGTTTCCAGATGATAGCAGCGGCTGTAGTAATAATGCATTCCTAAACATAGTTTGAAATATCCATAGCCTATATTTACTTCCTTTTAAAAATGTGTAAACAACAAGCAGCTGTTAGCTCCATAAACACAGCGTCAAAGCTTTGCTGTTGGCCAAATGTATGGCAGTTGGGATCGATACGAAGCTGTGGGCTAAATTATTTAACTTGAGAAGACTACAGCAACACTCATCCATGTGCTGAAGGTAATGGCAACCCGATGAAGGAGCTCTAATGCTATGCAGGAATCTGGTTCTCTGAAAACAATCATTACTCATATGCACTCTCAACCAACCAGCACAAATAAAACCAGAAAGCAACCCCTATAACTAATCGAAAAAAGACTGAGTAGTTAACTTCCAGTGATGTTCACAGTTAAAAAAATATATAATAAATGAAACAGAGCAATTCTGATAATGGTACATTTTACAAGAAACGTTTGGAGCCAAATCCTGAGAGGTGCTGAGCATCTGTCAGTCGCCTCCAAATTCGGCTGCAGCCAATGAGAGTTTTAGGTGCTCAACACCTCTCAGCATGTGGCACATTAATCTCCTGAATATCATCACCACCTTATTTATTTTAATTCAATTACTGCCTAGAGGTTCCAACTGTGATCAGAGCTATACTTATATATAATAGACAATATGCATCCTGAAGAACTTACAGTTTGAAAAGGACAAAGAGTGGGAGAAAAGTAGTATGTTCATCCCCATTTTACAGATGGGGAACTGAGGCATAGATTCATAGATTCAAAGACTGGAAGGGACCTCGAGAGGTCATCGAGTCCAGTCCCCTGCCCGCATGGCAGGACCAAATACTGTCTAGACCATCCCTGATAGACATTTATCTAACCTACTCTTAAATATCTCCAGAGATGGAAATTCCACAACCTCCCTAGGCAGTTTATTCCAGTGTTTAACCACCCTGACAGTTAGGAACTTTTTCCTAATGTCCAACCTAAACCTCCCTTGCTGCAGTTTAAGCCCATTGCTTCTTGTTCTATCCTTAGAGGCTAAAGTGAACAAGTTTTCTCCCTCCTCCTTATGACACCCTTTTAGATACCTGAAAACTGCTATCATGTCCCCTCTCAGTCTTCTCTTTTCCAAACTAAACAAACCCAGTTCTTTCAGCCTTCCTTCATAGGTCATGTTCTCAAGACCTTTAATCATTCTTGTTGCTCTTCTCTGGACCCTCTCCAATTTCTCCACATCTTTCTTGAAATGCGGTGCCCAGAACTGGACACAATACTCCAGTTGAGGCCTAACCAGCGCAGAGTAGAGCGGAAGAATGACTTCTCGTGTCTTGCTCACAACACACCTGTTAATACATCCCAGAATCATGTTTGCTTTTTTTGCAACAGCATCACACTGTTGACTCATATTTAGCTTGTGGTCAACTATAACCCCTAGATCCCTTTCTGCCGTACTCCTTCCTAGATTAAATGATTTGCCCAAGATCCTGCAGGAAGCCTGTGGAAAAGCCATGAATTGAACTTAAGCCTTTTGAGTTTCACATCAGTGCCTTAGTCATAAGACCATCTTTCCTCCAATATGTAATCCCATCTAAATTTTATGGAATCTATTTAACTATGAAGATGCTATAATACATACATATAATAGTAACGTTCATCTGAGAATTTCAAAGAACTTCACAAACAATGAATTTAGCTTCACAAAACCATTGAGAGGCAGGTAAAGATACTCATGTCTAACATCTGTACATTTTCCCCAGAAGTAGTTATACTTTTATATGCATCTGCTAGCTTGATGCACTTGTGCTAACTGCTGGAGGCAGCATGTTCTGTGCTAAGGGCTCCTGATTATGGAATATGCAAGTGAGTCTCAGTTTGATGACTGTGAGGCAATCCTGTGAAGCTCAGCTTGTTTAGCCAGGTTACCTAAGGTACTCCCATTTCCATAGTAACTGAGCACTTCTCAGATGGAGAACTGAGACACAGAGCATATGTCTACATAGCAAAGAAAAAACCTATGGCTGGCCCATGCTAGTTGACTTCAGCTCACAGGGGTCAGGCTGCGGGGCTGTTTCATCTCTGTATAGACTTCCGGGCTCAGGCTGGAGGTTAAGCACTGGGAACCTCTCACCTCGCAGGGCCCTACAACCCAGGCATGCATGGGCCAGCCACGGGTTTTTCTTTGCCGTGTAGCTATACCCAGAGAGACTATGGTTCATGCAAGTAAGTCTGATGCAGCAGAAAATCCAATCTAGGTTTCCTGAATCCCAGGCTAACACTCTTACCACTCCACTACCCTTCGTCCCCTTCTGTATTCAGGAAGTGGAGTGATATATTTGAATCTACTGAATACATCATATTTATTATGTTAATGTTGTACCTATATCTTTAATCTTGTATGGTTCACATTTTTAAAGAGGAAAACATGAATAAAGACATTTCAAAGTTAAATAATATGCAAGTTTCAGTAAACCTTTGGCCTTTTGCCCTCCCCTTTTAATGATCTCAGAGATACCAATCCTGAACAGTTACCTATTTCAATGCCTAAGTGGACAGCAGGAATATACCACCGACAATATGCTTCCATTAACGTTCTTATACATAACACAATGCACTGAAATTTCCTCACATCAAGCCCTTGAAAACTCTCCTAAGGGAAGTGGTAAAAGACCAGTTTTTGGAGTCACTTAAAAATTTAACACTGAAGAATATATTGTAAATTGAACACTGAAGAATATATTGTAAGGACCAATGCAGCTATGATAGGGAGATCAACTATAGTGTGACCTAATAGACCTTTCACAGCTATAATTTGTTTGGTTCTTTTAAAATGTATCCCTTTTAATATTAACAGTAATGCACTCACGTATTCCTCTTGTGAACCTATGCTTCTTCCTTCAGAAACGCCCCCCCCCCAAACTCTGATTCCTAACAGAAGGCACCCAAAATATTGCTTTGCAAAGACAGTAAAACAGAATCTGCTACAAGCTGTCACTGAGCTGTTTACTGGGGTGACCTACATTTCACTAGCATTTTCTTCTGGATTTTTTTTTTTAATAAGTTGCTTGTAGACACTTTTCCAAGAGCACCTTCCTTTGCAACTTCCTAGTTCCTACTAACTTTTCTAAGCACAGAGTTGCTCTTTTTTAGAATTTTTTTCCCTAGCATGCCCTTCTGTAGTCTGATCCCAGAAATTTGACAGATTCTAGCAGCTGCAGTCCTAAACTGGTCATTTTGCAACTACTTGTTATATTGCTCCTTTCAACCACTGAGTATTCTTAATACCTGCTAGGTTTTCTCATCCTTATTCCTGAGGAGAGAATATATTGTCACAAGTAGGACCAGGACCTTGAACCACGTCTGGATGATAGTGTGTGTGAAATCAAGCGTGATGTGTTTCTGGTGGCCTTTCCTCCATGAAAGATAAGACAAGATAAGCAGCATGCTAGACAAGTAGTTTTCCTATAACCTTCATTTTCATCCCCAGGTAAAATGAGTTACAGCAGTTTGAGAGGTGATGAAATCACAGATTGCAGTGGATAGGTCTTGATTTAAAAGGAAGCCTCTTGGCTAGCCAAAATGCTGAGGACAATGCTACTTGATCTCTCTCTCCACACACACACACACACATATATATATATATATACACACACACACATATATATACACACACACGCAGTGATGACTACTGCATACTGTAGATGGTGCTATTTCAGCAGTAGGTATATCTCAGAATCCTACAGAGCTAGGCCTTTGAAATGTGCTGGAACTTTCAAGACATATATTTTTCTGATTTCTTTAAAATTCACGTTCATTAGTTAGTTGCATGGCATATGATCAATAATTTTCTTAGAACAACACTTGAGCATGTTTCCATTTGTCCCAAATATTTAAAGAGTGGCTTTGCTGTTCTATCGTAAAAGCTTTTCTGCATCTGTTTACACAGCCTATAAGCTTTATAACAGAGTAACTTGCTTGGCAATCTTGTTTCAGGCATCTACCCACTAGCAATAGGGCTGGCGATTACAAATTGGCTATATTTGCACAGACATACACCTTGGGAAGCCAAATTGATTTCTTGAGAAAAATCAGGGAGTTAAAGGAGGCTATTTTTGGACAATCCAAACAGTTTATTCGGCTACCCAGTTTGATCATATGTACTTTGGATGGAAGGCTACATCCTGAAAGGACCAAT
This sequence comes from Emys orbicularis, assembly GCF_028017835.1. Lineage (NCBI taxonomy): Eukaryota > Metazoa > Chordata > Testudines > Emydidae > Emys > Emys orbicularis. The sequence goes on from NC_088684.1 coordinate 196,592,935, forward strand.
AATTTACAAGATTTAATTTTACACTAGCATATTCTGAACTATTTTCTGAAAATACATGACTGGAAATCCCATATTTTGCAAACATGAATTTCATATGATGAAGGACTCTTTCACAAGATTCGACTCAACTCAAAAGTAACCTTAAGTGCAAGTCAGCTACCAAAGTAAGAGAGGTCATTCCATTCATTTTGTCAAGGTCTTCTGGGTATTTGCTGAGGATGCAATAGTTTTTTAAATTGTTGTTAAACATGTCAAATGTATTGATCACATTTCAAAACCATATCAGCAATCTGTGCTGGGGGTTCATTCAGTTTTGTAAATGATATCTCTGACTCCCTTATGGATAATTCCATACTGTGATGTCCTTCATGAATGTGACAGCACCACTTTGGTTATGCTGCTTGGAAGTCCCCCACTTCCCCTTTAAGAGTTAGAAGTTCAAACATCTGTTAACTCTGTGGGGGAGGGGGGGGAAATGAACAATGAACTAAGGATAATATTTCTATGCCTCTGGCCACCCCTGGAGTATTATCCTTTCAAATACTTATACGGACACAGAGCTTGAAGGTTCTTGTATCAACTGTTGTATTTTATCAGCAGAATGTTTTCAGTAAACATGTGGACTCATGCCGCTATATAATCACATTCCAAGTTACTCATCTTTTTGCAAATGCTTCCCAGATAGTGCCTCTGCAACAAGTAAAGACATAGCCAACAGATGGCTTATGTTTAACTGGTACTATTGTAATCTTAATAGCAATCTTCATTCTCTGAATAAATGCTCTACTCAAGACTTTTAACAATGGTTTCTATAGGTTAGTGAGTTTCAATTTCAACTTATTTGTCAAAAATATAATGGGGGCAGGGGGAAGGCAGAGAAATTGCACAAATTCTATAGGAAGTGACTTCTATTTTATTTGAGCTAAGATTCTTTCAGGTACAGTCCCCTCTCCAGAAGCAAACAGTGAAAAAGCAGTACTGAACTTTCCTTGCAAAGTTTCAGTCAACCATTTTATTTTGATTAAAATAATGTAAAATGGTATATTTAGTTAATAGTTTTTTTAGCTTGTCTCCTGTTTGAGTATCTTGCATTCAGGGTGTGAAAAATTTACTAGATACCTTCTAGGCAACCAGACTAGACCTACCAGTCAGATACTTAAGAAACAAAAACAAAAAAGAACCACACACACACAGTGAGTAAGGGAACCCACTACAACCTGGCAAGACACACCAACCTCACTTCCAAGTTGCTGCTCAGAATGTGTTGGGTTTCCTACTAGGGACCATGACTTCTTTGGTAGGGTTCTGTCTTTTGTGTCAGCATTTGGTTTGACAAAATGCAAACATCCCACTCCTCCACCTCTAGCTGCTGTAAGAGAAAAGGAGTTTCCTCTCTTCCCCCACACCTATAACACAGAATTTTCTGAAGCTTGGAAGGTGATTTCACAAGTACCTTTCACTCAGTTTCCTTCCCTCTGCTACTTTACCTCTAGCTGGACTCTTCATTACTCCACTGATGCCCTTCTCATTTTTTGGGTCCTCTTTCCCCAAAAATAGAAGCCTCTGCCTTTCTGCTGCTGCTTGCAATATCCCAAGCTACAACAGCAGAGTGAAATTTACATGATTTTTGTTAGTTTCATGGTTACCCACAGGAGTTGTGAATAACAGCTGTGAAACTATTATTATTTATATATTAAAATAAAGCACAAAGGCCTTAATCACGATAAGAGCCTTGTTGTACTAGGTGCTTCCTTTGGAAGTCCCTGCTTATCGGTCTTACTTTTTTATTATTAATTATTTTTTAAACACAACCTTTAACATTCCAGCTCAAATGTTCTTAGCTTACAGATAAAAACCAAACAATTAAAAAAACAAAACAAAACAAAACCACACCTGACAGCCATGCAGATTGACTATGATGCTGATTTCCCCCACTCCATTCCCATACATCACTACCAGTAACAAAATCTTCATATCAAATGTTTGAGATTCACTCGTACAACCCCATTGTAGGTTAATGGATCTGTATATACACATGTTCATATGTACAATGGAGCAGGCATAACTAAGAACATAATTTGATTTGCACAGATGTTACTAAGAACATAAATTTGCTTGAGGGATTACTGATAATGAAACATGAGGAGGAAAGAACTCAGCTTGACTGTCAGATTTCAGGGGCAGTTTTCAAGGCTAGAAGGTAGGGAAAATAAAAGCAGAATTTTACTTTTAAAGTGAGCAAGCTTTATCCAGAAATTATTCAAGCCCACAATGTTATCAAAGTAGAAACAGACTTTGACCTGTGATATCCTAAATGGCTTAGGTAAATGCCTACTTTCGAAACAATCTCTTTCCTGATGTGATACCATTCCATCAGCAAATCAGTGAGATGTTGGAGCTGACAACTCCCCTCCCCATTCCTCCTCTCCACCCCCCCCCCCCCCCGCCAGACTTAAATTGGGAACAAGGACTTACCTCTGGAATTCACTCTCAACCTTGATCCCAGAATACTCATATTTCTTGACCTGCACAACACGTTGCAAGGCCTAGCTAGTCATCCACACTTTTACTGAGGGAGTAAGCGGACAGGAGTATGATTGGACTATTTATGATGGATAGAGATTTTTATTGATACCTGGCGGGTTGGAGAGAAGAATATTGTTTGGGGTAGGTTGGAAAATTTAATGGATACTGAACCATCAGCATTTTTGTAAGTATTTTATAACTTATGTAACAGCACAAAGCTTTGGATGGGTGCATGATTAACTGAAGTAAAATACATTTTGCAAAAACTGAATTACACAAGTAACATAACATTATAAACAGATGAAGTGCTTGGTCCCAGCATAACAGAACATTGCTTAATGCTACTTAAACAAGTCTTAGATAGTTAGGGATAAAACTGGAAGGTAAAAATATACGTAATCCCTTTCATCTCTTGGATGGAATTTATGATATCCCTATACGTACATTCTTTTCCATACCATTTACAAAACATTTAAAAATAAATGTAAAATGAAGAAAAATACAGAATTCTCCCCTTTCACCCAATATTAAAGTATTCATTAGCAAGTTTATTAATGCCAGAAAATTTGTCTGTTAAATGAAACACCAGAAGGAGATAAACGTCAATTTTGTTCAAAGAATATTTTCTTCTTTTTCTATGTGAATCAATGGAAGCATTTATTCAAATGCTTGTCAATGTTTGAAAATTCTTTTTCTTTTTCCTTTTCAAGCCACTTTTCAGGCACCATACATAAACATGAAAGCACTGTAAATGTGTTGTGGGAGAGAGAGTTATGAGCTGCCTTGATCATTTGTGCAAAACTTACGTTTAGTATTCAGAATGATTTTTTTGAACTACAAGATGAAACAAATAAAAAAAAACCTGAGTCAAATGTTAGAATTTCTCCTTCTTTCATCTGTAAACAGCATTTACCTTCATCTCTTTCTCAGACTACTAGTTCAACCTGATGATGCACGTTTTGGAGGAGATTATGGGTAGATATGAAAATTCAAGAGAATAGGGTAGCTCTGGCAAAACTAAAGTGGATCAAATTATAAACTCAAATTGGTCGTCTTAAATAGAGAGATATGTTCCTAGGCCTGACTCCACTAAATGTCAGAGTTCCATTCCAAGTGTCAGCAGTTTTCTGCAAAAAAGAGGAGCATTCTGGGTTTTGCATTGGGTAGGGGCACTTTGTCTAATTTATGGAAGGTGGTGGCGGGGGAGAAGGCTCAATTTCCATAGTGCCCAGAGCCTGAAAATCCTGTAGGCTTGGCCTGCTGGAATCTACTTGGCCAAGCACAGAGTTCATTCATAAGTGAATGACTTATAGACGTTCTGAGGTCAGATATTGTCCTCCGTTAGTGAGCCCAGTGACTCACTGTCAGTAATACCTATGGGCCGGGCCTATGGACTTTGGCATTTATAACTAATCCCTGGCCACACTGATTTTTGTAGACATCATTTATGCTGCAGAACATAGCTGCACAGCCTTCACTTTTATAAAGAGAGACAGGCAGAACTCAGGACTTTCTTTGCGAGGAAACACTTGTTCTAAAAATGAAACTGTAATAGTATTAAGTAGTGTTAGGGCTTAGGTTGCCTGGAGAGCAGTCTCCAGAGTAATGTAAACACAAACTCTTTAATTTATCATCCAGCAGAGGTCAGCAGTGCACACATTACCCAGTATTTTGTATCTCTCTCTCCCTCTACAAAGTGCCCATGAAGAGTTAAACTCATGAGGCACAGAGTTAGGGCCACGTGACACAGAACCCACCAAGCTTCATTATCCCATATAAATGTTATGCTAATTATGTATACAGCAGAAGGCGAGAACCATGTGTGGCACATTGGTCACAATTACAAACTGAAGCTCTTGGTAACAACTATCTTAGGGCTGCTGCTCTCTACTTACACATTACCTGCCAATTCTTTACTTGATTCTATTCTATATTCCCTTTAGGCAGTGAAGTAAAATATATAAATACATGTTCTGTGCTGGACTCATCTCCTGCCCTCACCTTCCTAAACTATAGAAACAAATGAAAGCAGCTGATTGCTATTGTGGTGCTACAGTGCTTAATACCTACTATGCAGAGAGCCTCACAGGGGATGATGATCATATTAAGAACTCATTCATCATGCAAAAGGGCTACAGGTAGTAACCCAACATAAATAAGGTTATTGGACTTATTACATAATCTGACCTCCCAACAACTCACACCTGGTATGCAGGGCCAAAGCACCTGGGCTTAGCCAAAGAAACCCAAATTAAAAAATTACGTAATGGTTTAGGTATTAGTTCCTGGAGGACCGTGGTGCCGCTCCCCCATGGAAATACATACAATCCCTGGCCCACCATGATACATAAACTTAATTCAATAAGTTTCGTCCAGAATATTGCCCTACTTGTCAAAGAATAATTGCTGAGTTTAATATTACAAGAAAAAAAGTCAGCTCAAATGGACATGTGCTTTCCACCACAAACACTTTATGCTATTAAACATGACGTGGGACATAAAAAACAATTCAATTAAAATTTTGAAGGCACTTTACTGGAATTGATTTTTTTTATTAATCATACAGTCCCCAGTTTAAAAAATATATATAATCATCAACTATAAGTAAGGAATAACCTCAAAGGAATAACGGCAAAGAAAAAATATTCTGCTTATCAAGTAGACTGTTTGCTCCCAGCACTAAGTGCTATCAAAACTATCTTGATAAAAGAAGCACTGATAAGACATTGTGTGCCTTGAAGAATAAACTCTAATTAAGGTAGTATATTCTGAGGACACTATAACCTTATTTTTGATTTATTACAGAGCTAAGAGATAACTTACTCTTGGTGTAATATTGTTCTTGGTCAATGACCTGTCTATGTAAGTCATATTGCTCTAGTCTTTCAAGATTTTAAAGCCTAGCCAGGGACAGGAAAAAGGTTTATCCTTTCACAGAATGGTGCCTCTCATTTAAAAAGGTAATCAGAACCTAACATAAGACTTTAGCAGCAGCCAGTGGATGACTTCAGACTTTGGTGTCTATGTCTAATGCTGCACAATCCTAAATCAAAGCTTCTATTCAACAGAGCTTTACATAACATATTTGCCTCAAACTGCACTAGCCACTATTGTACTACCTACCTTGTCAGACACATGGAGCATTATGCACCTACTTTTCTGTCCCATGTACCTGAAATACTGCTGGCATTCTAATAGAGTGTCAGGTCTATGAACAACCATGGTGCATTCTACTGCCATGATGGGGCTACAACATGGAACATGGCGATGAGGATAAAGCAAATGCTTTGAATGAAAGTGATGTCAGGGGTTTTTAATTTTTTTAAACGACTGTACTAGTTCACCAGGGTACAGACTCAATACAGTTGAGGGTACAGAGTATGTCAGAGAACCAGCTCCAAGATCTTCCTTTATACCAATCAGTACCTGCTGCTTCTTTTTAACTTGAACATACTGTAACCTGCTGTGATGGTACCTCCCATAAGGCTTCATGGAAATATGCTTAGAATGTGTTTTATGCTACATATGCCATGTAACATATCTCAAAGATTATGATCTACCAAATCTATTAATCCTATTTGTATGCATGTATCATTTTTGTATTCGAAGTTATGAATATTGGCTGTGTACTGGCTTCATTTCTAAATAACCTTAGTAGAGCATTTGGTCAGTTCCTGGAGAAAGGAATGTTGAAGTTAAGTACCTAAACAAGAGACACTTAAAGGACAATGAATCTTGGAATGCTCCTGGTAAGAAACTGAGTCATGCATGGACATGTGACTTGCCCAGGTGACTCCAGAACTCCATCTTGGAGCTGGACTTAGCATAGGAGTGAGGAGGGGATCTCCACCCACAAGATAAAGTCTATTTAAACCCTTGGGAGACCCCTCCATTTTGTCTTCAGCTGGCTAAAGAGAGAGCCTCTCCACTCCCCAGGATACTAGAAAGAAACTGGAATAAAGGACAGTGTGCAAGGGGTGTGAGTGATTGCTGGACCCAGGCTAAAAGGAGATTAGTCTGTAAAAGGGAGCATTCTGGAACTGGTGAGGACCTTATCTGTATTCAGTTTGATTAGACATAGATTTCCACATTTTTATTTTGCTTCGTGACTTACTTTGTTCTGTCTGTTACTACTTGGAACCACTTAAAGGAGCAAACAGCCATGCATCTCTCTCTATCAGTGTTATAAAGGGTGAACAATTTATGAGTTTACCCTGCATAAGCTTTACACAGGGTAAAACAGATTTATTTGGGTTTAGACCCCATTGGGAGTTGGGCATCTGAGTGTTAAAGAAAAGAACACTTCTGTTAGCTGCTTTGGGGTAAACCTGCAGCTTTGGGGCAAGTAATTCAGACCCTGGGTCTTTGTTGGAGCAGATGGGAGTGTCTGGCTCAGCAAGACAGGGTGCTGGGGCCCCGAGCTGGCAGGGAAGGCAGGGGTAGAAGTAGTCTTGGCACATCAGATGGCAGCTCCCAAGGGGGGTTCTGTGATCTAACCCGTCACACCTGCAATGGACGCTCACTGCTCAGGGGCTGAAGTGTGGAGCAGATAAAGTTCCATTATGATTTTGGGCAGGAACAATTACAGGTCTGTCGCATCTTACGCACATTTAACATGCGCGATTTCAGCTTTGCGCGGTCGGGGGGGGGGAAAAAGTGCGGGTGATTCCACCAGCGTGAGACGCGAATCTGCTGTTCCCACTAAAATATTTTGGGGGGGGGGGGGGACTTGACAGCAACAGCATGTCTTTAGGCCTGTGATAAGGTTCTCCCCTATAATAACCCTGGAGGGTTGGCAAAAATAAACAAAAAACAAAAAACAAAAACAGTTTAAATAGTGTGTCGGCCCCGGAGTGAGTGTGAGATGGGAGAAGCGAATCTGCTGTTCCCACTACAGTATTCTGTCCCCCTGTGCCTCTCATACTGTGCGCATCTCGCCGCGCTGAGTGAGATTCTACTGTGCCTGTACTGTTTAAAGAGACAGTACATATTTTTCGTACTGTATAACACGGCCCCTAAACGCAAGGCACCTACTTCATCTGGTGCTCAACCGAAGAAACAGCAATGTGTTCCAACGCTGGAGGAAAAACTGGCTGTGTTGGACTTATTGAGAGACGGTATGTCCATCGCCAACGTGGTGCGTAAATACGGCCGCAACGAATCTAGCATCCGTGCCATCAAGATTCAAGAGACAGAAATTCGTCAAGCCATGGCATCAAGTGCTCCAGTAACTGCTAAGGTGACGAGCCAAGTGCGTGATAAGACTTTAGTGAAGACTGAAAAGGCATTAAACTTATGGCTGGAAGACATGAACCGTAAACGTGTGCCTATTGATGGCAACATGTTGCGAGAAAAGGCTCTTAGCATCTATGCGCTGTTCAAAGCTCCCGCTGAAGAGGGACAGCCTTCTGATAAGAAGGAATTCAAAGCCAGCCAAGGTTGGCTTAAGAGTTTTAGGAACCGCTTCAACCTCAAAAACGTGCAGACTACTGGTGAAGCTGCATCTGCCAATGAGGAGGCAGCAAAAGCCTACCCCGAACAATTAAAGAAAATCATAGGGGAAAGGGGCTATCTTCCAGAACAAGTTTTTAATGCTGACAAGACTGGGCTCTTTTGGAAATAAATGTCCACCTGCACTTACATTTCGAAATCAGAAAGACAAGCCCCTGGCTTCAAAGCAGCTAAAGACTGTGTGACTGTGTTGCTTTGTGGCAATGCGGCTGGGCATTTAATAAAGCCGGGTTTGCTCTACAAGGCTGCAAATCCCTGTGCCCTAAAAGGCAAGAACAAAAATCTCCTGCCTGTGTTCTGGCACTCAAATAAAAAGGCTTGGGTGACGGTAGCATTATTTCTGGATTGGTTCCACAAGTGTTTCATTCTGGAGGTCAAGCAGTACCTTGAAGAGAAGGGACTTGACTTTAAAGTGTTGCTGATCATAGACAATGCTCCTGGCCACCCTGCGGTACTCCGGTTTGCGCATAACGACGTTGAAGTCGTCTTTCTCCCCCCCAATCCCACCTCCATCCTCCAACCTCTCGACCAAGGCGTCATTAGCTGTTTCCAGGCCACGTACACGAGGCTTACATTCTCACGGATCCTTACCGCTATGGATGCTGATCCCAATGTTAATGTGATGGAGTGTTGGAAGTCCTTCAACATTGCTGATTGCATCACTTATATTAAACAGGCAATGGATGCAATCAAGCCTGAAACAGTCAATGCATGTTAGCGAAACCTATGGGAAGACTGTGTGAATGATTTTAAGGGTTTCCCGACCATTGACAAAGAAGTGCAACTCATTGTTCAGGTGGCCAGGCAAGTGGGTGGTGATGGCTTCGTCGACGTCCTCGAGGAAGAAATTGAGGAATTAACTGAGGGACATATAGAAACACTGACTAACGAAGAGTTAGAGGAACTGATAAAATCGTCTACAGAAGACGAAGATGACGACGAACAGGAAGAGCCAGCAACTTGGAATCTTCATAAATTTTCTGAAGTGTTCCAAGCAGCGAAACACTTGAATGATTTAATTTCTGAATATGATCCTTCTATGGAACAAAGCCTCAAAATCACACGTAGTATTACGGATGATTTGAGACCGCACCCAGAAATGTTTGAGGAGCTCAAGAGACAACAGCGACAGTTGCCAATCACCATGTTTTTAAAGAAAAAACAACCAGCAGCAGCATTGCCTACACAATCAACTTCTCGAGCTGAACCAGAGCCAACCACTTCGTCTACGACTCGCTCTCCATCACCCAAGCCTGGCCCATCGTCTCCTGGATCGACATCAAGCCCTGACGACTCAATGATAGTGTTGTCAGGGGAAGAGGAAGACTAATCCTTGGAGTGTGTACAGTACAAGACTAGCAAGAATATCCAGGATGACTGGTGACTGTTCAGGTTTACAGTACTGCACTGTACTGTACTTTCTTCATTTTTTATTCTTTTATTCTTCTGTCTCTGTTATGTCATTAAAAATACTGTAAAATTATATTTTGCATATGTAGTCTTTATTATATACTGTACATTGCTGTATACAATACATAGTACTGTACAGGGTTGTATACACAAAATTGTACTTTATGGGTGATTTAAGGGATTTTCAAGGGTCATTTTGACTATACGCGGTTTTCGCTATACGCGCTGGCCACGGAATGTAACCCCAGCGTAAGATGAGACAGACCTGTATACAAGACATTAGTGGTAACAGTCACTACTAGCAAATGGACCAGCTGTGAGCTTTGCTCCAATGAGACACACATCAGGATACACATACCGTGCAGCACAACTGCAGAAAAGTATAGGGATACCGTTGCATATTTTTAGCCCAGAAGATACACAAATTGGAACAACAGAAGAGGAGTGCTGTGTCTTCAAGAACATATTGGTCCTAGAAGCTGAGATGCTATGTAGATGCATCTCATGAAGAATGGTGGTGGAAAGAGAAGGTGCAGAATGCAGTAAGAACTAGGAGAGAATCCAGAAAGGAGATGGAAAATAAACCTTCAGAAGCAGCAGTTTCTGCCTACAGAGTATCCAAGCAAGCAGTCAGAAAGGTGAGAAACCTAGCTTTAGACAAACTGTATAATGAGTTGAATGACTGGCCTGAACTTGCCAAAAAGAAAATATATCATTGTGCAAGCAACAAAGGAAGGAAGACATAGTAAACACACCATTCATAAAGGATGCAGAGGGCAGACTGATTGTGAACAGGAGACATGGTATATAACAGAGAATAATAGGAGAGTCTATTCAAAGAGTTGAACCCTTTTATATGCTACACCACCATTGCATGAACTCATAATTACAGTTGGTAATGACCTGTCAGAGGCAGATGTCAAGGCTGCACCTGGAAAAGCAACAGCTCTGGATGAAGTCCATAGGCATTGTTTGCCTTCTATATTTGGGGGTGGGGAGAGCTCCAGTCATGCCAACAGGACTGCACACAGGAGGTGGGGGAAATTCCATACCTGCCCAAGGCTTTCAGTTTGGGGAAGTCATGGAAGAAGTGATCAAAGCTTTGAGACAAGTTGGTGTCTGTTGGGTCAGATGAGTCCTGCATGCAGTTTGGAAACTGAAGAAAATTACAGGAGAAAGGAGAAAGTCCGTATTGGCACTGATATACAAACAAAAAGGTGACACATACAACTATTCCAAGTACTGAGGAATTAAGCTGCTGTCCCACTACATGAAACTGTTAGAGAGAATCAGTCACATTTGCCAAAAAGTGGAGCCCATTTTAGGAAAGGAACAGTTTTATTTTAGAAAAGTAGAAGGGATGGCAGATGGTATGTTCATCACTAGACAGTTGGTGGAAAAGAAGCTGGAGGGAAATGCAGAGCACAGTTGGGCTTTCCTCAATTTGGAGAAAGCATTTGATAAAGTAGCCAGGCAACTGCTGGTGCCTCTGCAGTAAAACTTATGGTGCAGACTTACAAATAGAATCACAGAAGATTAGGGTTGGAAGAGACCTCAGGAGGTTATCTAGTCCAACCCCCTGCTCAAAGCAGAACCAACCACAACTAAATTATCCCAGCCAGGGCTTTGTCAAGCCAGGCCTTAAAAACCTCTAAGGATGGAGATTTCACCACTTCCATAGGTAACCCATTCCAGTGCTTCACCACCCTCCTAGTGAAATAGTTTTTCCTAATAGCTAACCTAGTCCTCCCCCACTGCAGCTTGAGACCACTGCTCTTTGTTCTGTCATCTGCCACCACTGAGATCAGCCTAGCTCCATCCTCTTTGGAACCCCGCTTCAGATAGTTGAAGGCTGCTTTCAAATCCCCCCTCATTCTTCTCTTCTGCAGACTAAACAATCCCTCAGCCTCTCCTCATAAGTCATGTGCCCCAGCCCCCTAATCATTTTCATTGTCCTCCACTGGACTCTCTCCAATTTGTCCACATCCTTTCTGTAGTGGGGTGGGCTGGGGGGGAGGGAAAGGGGCAAAACTGGATGCAATACTCCAGATGTGGCCTCACTGGTGCCAAATAGAAGGGAATAATCACTTCCCTCGATCTACTGGCAATGCTCCTACTAATGCAGCCCAATATGTCGCTAGCCTTCTTAGCAACAAGGGCACACTGTTCACTCATATCCAGCTTCTCATCCACTGTAATCCCCAGGTCCTTTTCTGCAGAACTGCCACTTAGCCAGTTGGTCCCCAGCCTGTAGCAGTGCATGGTATTCTTCCATCCTAAGTGCAGGACTCTGCACTTGTCCTTGTTGAACCTCATAAGAATTCTTTTAGCCCAATCTTCCAATTTGTCTAGGTCACTCTGAACCCTATCCCTACCCTCCAGCATAGCTACCTCTCCCCCCAGCTTAGTGTCATGCGCAAACTTGCTGAGGGTGCAATCCATTCCATCATCCAGATCATTAATGAAGATGTTGAACAAAACCCATCCCCAGGACAGACACCTGGGGCACCCTGCTTGATACCAGCTGCCAACTAGCCATTGATCACTACCCACTGAGCCAGCTTTCTGTCCATCTAGTCCATTCATCCAATCCATACTTTTTTAACTTCCTGGCAAGAATACTGTGGGAGACCGTATCAAAAGCTTTGCTCAAGTCAAGATATATCACATCCACCACTTTTCCCATATCCACAGAGCCAGTTATCTCATCATAGAAGGCAAGCAGGTTGGTCAGGCATGACTTGCCCTTGGTGAATCCATGTTGACTGTTCCTGATCACCTTCCTCTCCTCCAAGTGCTTCTAAATGGATTCCTTGAGGACCTGCTCCATGATTTTGCCGGGGACGGAAGAAGGCTGACCGGTCTGTAGTTCCCTGGGTTCTCTTTCTTCCCTTTTTAAAACATAGGCACTATATTTGCCTTTTTCCAATCAACCGGGACCTCCCCCGATCACCACGAGTTTTCAAAGATAATGGCAAATGGCTCTGCAATCACATCAGCCAACTCCCGCAGCACCCTTGGATGCATTAGATCTGGACCCATGGACTTGTGCACATTCAGATTTTCTAAATAGTCCTTAACCTGTTCTTTCACCACTGAAGGCTGCTCACCTCCTCCCCGTACTGTATTGCCCAGTGCAGCAGTCTGGGAACTGACCTTGTCTGTGAAGACCAAGGCAAAAAAAGCATTGAGTACTTCAGCTTTTTCCACATCATCTGTCACTATGTTGCCTCCCCCATTCAGTAAGGGTCCCACACATTCCCTGATCACCTTCTTGTTGCTAACATACCTGTAGAAACCCTTCTTGTTACCCTTCACATCCCTGGCTAGCTGCAACTCCAATTGTGCTTTGGCCTTCCTGATTACACCCCTGCATGCTCGAGCAATATTTTTATACCCCTCCCTAGTCATCTGTCCAAATTTTCCCTTTTTGTAAGCTTTCTTTTTGACTTTAAGCTCACTGAAGATTTCACTCTTAAGCCAAGCTGGTCGCCTGCCATATTTACTATTCTTTCTGCACTTCAGGATGGTTTGTTCCTGCGCCCTCAATAAGGCTTCTTTAAAATACAGCCAGCTCTCCTGGACTCCTTGCCACCTCATATTAGCTTCCGAGGGGATTCTGCCCATCAGTTCCCTAAGAGAGTCAAAGTCTGCATTTCTGAAGTCCAGGATCCGTATTTTGCTACTCTCCTTTCTTCCTTTTGTCAGGATCCTGAACTCAACCATCTCATGGTCATTGCTACTTAGGTTGCCACCCACTTCTACTTCCCCTACCAATTCTTCCCTATTTGTAAGCAGCAGGTCAAGAGGAGCACGGCCCCTAGTCGGTTCCTCCAGCACTTGTACCAGGAAGTTGTCCCCAACACTCTCCAAAAACTTCTTGGATTGTCTGTGTACTGCTGTATTGCTCTCCCAGCAGATGTCAGGGTGATTGAAGTCCACATGAGAACCAGGGCGTGTGATCTGGAAACTTCTATTAGTTGGCCGAAGAAAACCTTGTCTACCTCATCCTCCTGGTCTGGTGGTCTATAGCAGATGCCCACCATGACATCACCCTTGTTGCTCTCACCTCTAAACTTAATCCAAAGACTCTCAACAGGCTTTTCTCCAGTTTCATACTGGAGCTCTGAGCAACTGTACCGCCCTCTTACATACAGTGCAACTCCTCCACCTTTTCTCCCACTCCTGTCCTTCCTGAACGGTTTATACCCATCCATGACAGTGCTCCAGTCATGTAAGTTACCCCATCAAGTCTCTGTTATTCCAATCACATCATAGTTCCTTGACTATGCCAGGACTTCCCATTCTTCCTGTTTCCCAGGCTTCTTGCGTTCATGTACAGCCACTTAAGGTAACTAGCCGATTGTTCTACTTTCTCAGTACGAATCGGGAGGCCGCTCTGTTGCACCCTCCTCCTTATGTTTCCTCCTGGTATCCCACTTCCCCACTTACCTCAGGGCTTATGTCTCCATCTCCCGGCGAACCTAGTTTAAAGCCCTCCTCACTAGGTTAGCAAGCCTGCCTGTGAAGGTGCTCTTCCCTCTCTTCATTAGGTGGATCCCATTTCTTCCTAGCGATCCTTCTTCCTGGAACAACATCCCATGGTCTATAGAACTCTGAAGGACCTTGTCCAGATGGTAATGAATTTCTACGACTGTTTGATTATTCAAGTTAGGATGCCCGTCAGTGTAACAGAGGGTTTCAAGGTGAAGGTTGGCCTCCACTAGGAATAATTTAGTCTATTACTATTCATAATTGTGATGGACTTCATAAGCAAGCAACTCCAAAAGGTTGCACAAAGCTGATCTATGCAAACGATATTACACTAATGATCAATAGTGAGGGAGATGTATATCTGTTTAGAAATCAGCAAGATACATCTGAATAATTAACAAAAAAGTAAACTATATTTTGAATTATATAAACTTGAATTTTCAGTGGTGTAGAAAGTTTCCATGACAAGAGCATACAAGTTAAACTGACTTCAATTTTTGAGTATTTCTTCCTACTCAGTTGTAATGTTGTTAGTGGAGATGAGCAAATTGAACAATAAATGTGCTGCTTATAGCACAAAGACAAGCCATAGTCAAAGAAGCCGATATTTTTGAGTATCAATCAGAAGACAAGCAGCAATTAAGTTTTTAATCATTTTGGGTGCTAGCTATAGTTTTCCCTCAGTGTTTCCACACACACACCCAAAAATCAAGTTTCCCTAAAGATAATTGGTGAAATCCTGGCTCTATTTATGTCAATGGGAGTTTTGCCATTGACTTCACTGGGGCCAAGATTTTCACTCAATATCTTCAGTATTTTGCATTTTGGCACAGGAGTGGGGAAAATCCATGAGGAATGTGAGAGGCTGTTTCTGTTGCTGTAGGGTAACCAGATGTCCTGATTTTATAGGGACAGTCCCAATATTTGGGCCTTTTTCTTATAGAGGCTCCTATTACCCCCCCACCTCCTGTCCCGATTTTTCACACTTGCTATCTGGTCACCCTATGTTGCTGTGTGAGGTGGGTGAGAGACAAGCAGATTACACCCAACAGCACTCAGATATACAGTCAGACTCTGATGTCTACACTACAATTTAACTCCTGCTGCCAGCCCCTGGCAGCTGACTTGGACTCACAGGGTGCAGGCTGTGGAGCTGTTTCATTGTGGTGTAGACATTTGGGCTTGGGCTGTAGCCCAGGTTCTGGGACCCCCCCACCCCCGCATGTAGTCCCAGAGCCCAAGCCCAAATGTCTACACCCCAATTAAAAGGCCCTGTAGCCTGAGCCAGCTGACATAGGCTAGCTATGGGTGTTTAATTGCCATGTAGACATACCTTGAGGTCACGTACTGCACCCAGTGCTGGTTCTCCTGCTATGATGCCCTGGCCATTCAGCTGTGTTGCCAAAATACTCCCACAACTATTTAATGAAAGGCATAGAAATCCAGAGTAAAAAAAAAAAAAAATGCAGTGTCTTTTGTCCCGCAGCCTGCTCTTATGATGCTGCCCTATCTTCTAGCCACTCCCATTTGCTTTTGCTACCTCAAATTTCTGCTACCCTTCTATCATTGAACTGCAGACCAAATGCTAGCCATTTCAGTAAGCTGCTGGCTTCTGCTGCTAATGAAATTTTACCATACATTTAAACTTGTCAATTTGGGAAACCTTTACATTATTTATAGTTCATTTTTGTTGTGACCACTATGGTATGAACATCTATCCAGCAGGAACTAGACAGGACTCACCAATTCCTTTATTAAAGACTCAAAAGTCAAACTAAATGATTTCCCATCTTTTTTTAATGCAACCTAAACTTGAACAAGTAAACTTAGAGGAGAAAAGTTCAGTATCCACTGTAACCCCCTGAAGCATCCAATCCCTGTAAATAAAACATCTTCACAGTGGAGTTCTAATGCCCTTGTCCTCTCACTCTCTCAAAAGAATAACTGTTGATAATAAAGCTGTTTGAAACTCAGGGAATTTTGTTTAAGCCATATGACACAGGACAATTTGCGTGTGTGCACATATATATCACACACACGGCGAGTTTTGCTTTCTGGTTAGAGCTCAAAGTTTCTAATGTCCTTTTCTAGCATCCACAGACAGAAAGGATGCTGCCTGAAGGTTAGTCAAGGTCTTGAAAAACAAAACAAAAGGATGAGTTTGGGGTTCATGGTGAAAATTCAAAGCAGATTATGCTTAATCTATTTTTAAATTATGCTATGAACATTTTGCATAGCTCTAGTTGGTAACAAAAGAGACCAGACAACTGTTGCATGTTCAGATTTAATAAGTCATGATGCCAAATAACTAACTCAGGTGAAACTTTAAGAAAGACAATTAAGCAGTACTTAAGACAGCACTATACAGAACACAGAAAGGAAAGGCATGCCAACTCTCTGTAACTGAAGTAGTGATGGCAGACTACTTAAACTATCTTCCCAAAACTCACCCTTTATAGACTACTTTAGAAAAACGAAAATTCTTTCTCATGCCTTTTTCATTTACTTACTTTGAATATTCTCAACTTAACCTAAACAATAAAAGCTAATGCCATCTGTAACCATAAATCACAGAAAATACCTGCCCCAGGTCAGTTCCATGTGGTCCCTTTCTGGGCATTTTGACTAGATCAGCTAAATCTGAGTAAAAATCAAAGTGAATAATCAAATACAGTCCTACTGATTGATTACAGACATGTTCCTGATCATGATTTTAACTTAAAGCAATAGGGTCAGCTGAAGTTCACCTTAGGTTCAGTTTAAATACAACGAATTATAAACATAAGACATAGAGGGAATTTGGCTCACCTACAAAGAATCAGAGGATTATGATAATTTGGTTCATTTACTATCACAACATTGATTATAAATTAAAGGCAAGGGAATCATCTACTGCCTTTTTTTCTGAAATACAGAAAAATAACATTCCCAGAGTAATACTAAGATCTTGGCTAGAGATTTATTATGCAAATTATTCATATGCAAATGAACAAGGAGGTTATTGTAACATAGAACTATCAGCTGTAGTTAAAATACTCCCCTTAATTTTACTTAGCTTTTACTTTTATATGTTCCTGTGTAAAATTCTAGCTCTTGCCATTTATACCAATCATATTCATTATTGTTTAATGCAGACAGAATAGTATTCTGCATCTTTTGATGTGCATTGCTACAATCAAACACAACAGAATAAAACCCAAGGGAAATGTAAAAGGAATGAGGGAAAATTGACATTTGGATATAGAATCTTCAAGATGACGTTTTGCAAATATATGAAAAACAAACTTTAATTACAAAGATTGTCATGGATTCATAGATTTGAAGTCCAGAAGGGTTTCCCCCATCAAGTCCATAACTTCTGGTTCACCTAGAGCATATCTTTTAGAAAAGCATCCAATCTTGTTTTAAAAATTTCAAGACCGAGAATCCACCACATCCCTATCTAAATTGTTCCAATGACTAATTACCTTCACTAAAAATAGTCTTATTTTTTTCCCTAGATTCAGCTTCCAGCCTTGGATCATGTTATGCCTTTGTCTGCTAGATTAAAGAGCCATCTTTTATTAGAAATCTTTTCCTTTTATAGTTACTTAGAGACCATGATCAAGTTACCACTTAATCTTCACTTTGTTAAACTAAGTAGATTGAGCTTCTTGAGTTTCTCACCACAAAACATTCTTACAGTTATTTTCTAAACTCTTTCCAATTTGTCAACATCCTTTCAAAACTGTGGACACCAGAACTGGACACAGTATTCCAAAAAGGGCTGCATTGATGCCATATATAGTGGTAATAAACACCTCAACTTCTACATCCAAGGATTGTGTTCACTTTTTTAACCACTGCATAGCACTTCGGGAGCTCTCGTTCAGGTGACTATTCACCATGACCCCCTAAGTAGTGTTCTGACTCACCACTTTCCAAAACACAGTCCCCCATTCGATGTGTGAGACCTACATTTCTTCCTAGCATGCACAAGAAAGATGTGGTCAAGGAGATATAAATGGTGGAAGACACATTTCCATTTAAATCTGGGCTAGACAAAGCACTGGAAGATACACCCTAGCAGCTTGCACAGTACATTTAGACAAACTAATAATAATCAATAATACAAAAACCATAGGAACCAACCTTGCATAGGCAGGAAAATTAACTAGATGAGCTAACAAGTTGGTTTCATAGTTCATTTCTGTGGGTCTGTTTTACACAGAGAGTGGGGGAGAGAGATTTAACTGGAAGGATAATAAAAAGTTCATCTTGGATGTATAACGTTTGTTCAGAATTACTAAGGATTTTAAACTTTCACTTCATTTTTTTCCTGACTTGTCTTTCTTCAGCACCAGGGTGTTGTATTGTTGTCTTGCTCAATCAGAGAGCACATGAGGCATGAATTGAACCTGCAGATGCCATAGATTCTGTTTCCCTGCCAAATGGACTGGAGCCATGCTAATGACAGTCATCCTCCTTCCCCCCTGCAATCTGATGCCAACAGGAAAGGTGCTTGCTGCAAGTTTAGATTTTACTGGGCTATAAGAAAGTTGTACTTATTACAAAAAATCTAGTAGTTACAAAGTCCATGTTCTCAAAACCAGAACATTTCCATGGATTCAATCAAAATTCTCTCTGATATATCATTAACACTGAATTTGTCCTGGGAATTTTATGCTCTAATAATACCTCAAGCTCCTTTTGATTATTTGATTTTTTTTCTTTAAGTTACTCTGATGGGTTAGGCTAGCTAAGTGAAAATATTCAGCAAGGATATATTATCATATTCACTGTGCTGATCCTCAGTTAACATTTTTCCATATCTCATTCACAAAGAGCTTTATGTGAGTATAATGTAACTAAGTTAAATCCAGTTAAGAGTGACATAGTTTAATGTTTCATAAATTCTCCAGTTTGCCAGCCAACTGAATGTACAAGCTAACTGACAAAGTGATCGGTACATTACTGCTCGTGCTGAAGGACTGTAATTAAATGCCTTGGTTTTAGCATGCTCCATGAGAAACATGCACAGCAGCATGTCATCAGCCCTCAAGCTATAGAGCTATAATAATTTCACTTTTATGTCTCTATCGGTACCAGGGCCGGCTCCAGGCACCAGCTTGTCAAGCAGGTGCTTGGGGCGGCCGCTCCAGAGAGCGGGGGCACGTCCAGGTATTGGGCGGCAATTCGGCGGACGGTCCCTCACTCCGCCTCGGCGCGAAGGACCTTCCGCCAAATTGCCGCCGCAGATCGCGATCGCGGCTTTTTTTTTTTTTTTTTTTTTTTTGGCTGCTTGGGGTGGCCAAAACCCAGGAGCTGGCCCTGATCGGTACCATAACAGGCTTCAGACAGTATGTGGTGATAACCCAAAGAAGCAGAAATAAACACTACATTTTGCTTTACTATGAATGAAATGATGCTCATGGCTTAAGGTTCATATACTCAATCTTACTCTGTTAACTCACTGGAACCTAAAGTATTGGAATAGGTGGTAAGCATTACAGGAAGACAAGACAGGACAGTTGATGTACTAGACTTAATACTGCTGCTTTGAACACTTGCAATGGTGATATTTTCAGGGATTTCTGTTAAATACCATCCCATCTCTTACATACACAAATTGTTCCATATAAATCACTATAGTAGAAAAAAGTCTACACCAACAAATATTCTGTCCTCCCCATGACAAAACAACAATTTTACATTTAAAAATGCATCGTATCTGCTTACTACCACAGGTTACCAGGAATGGATTGTCCCAATATGCCACTCTCTGAACTGGCTTCCCGTTGAACACCAAGTCCAGATCAAGGTTGCTGTAGTGGTACTGGCCCCAACTACCCTCAGACATTGCCTCTACTTTGGCTTTGCTCCCCATGAAAAATTAAATGGTTGACAACCAGAGGAAGATTCATATCTGCAGGGGACAGACCTTTCGCAAGAGATAGTCCGAGATTATGGAACTCATTAACAGACAAAATAAAAGAGTGGCCACCTATCTCTCTCTGTAGCCAGAGCTAAATGCAAAAACATTTCTAATACACAGCTTTCCTGAGATAATCCTCTCAAACATATTGGCATCCTCATGCTAATCATGTTACATACACTCTGCATGAGGATGCCACTGTGCATATATGTATATATTAAAAATCCCAACAGCAAGTTTAAGCTAGTTGCTGACAATTATTTTTGTATTTACTTTTCATCAAAGGTACTAGGATACTAGGATCATGGGCTACTTTGTAAAAACGTAGATAGATTAATGAAGAAAAAGTTATTAGTCCATGGGAACAGGGGCTGAAACAAATTGTCTTAATTGGAATTTCTAAAAGATGTTGAGTAATGTAATTGCTACCTTCCTGGGAATCTGAATGTCTAATTTGTGCAATGCT
The DNA here is from genome assembly GCF_028017835.1 of Emys orbicularis. Lineage (NCBI taxonomy): Eukaryota > Metazoa > Chordata > Testudines > Emydidae > Emys > Emys orbicularis. Next base: position 196,613,256 of record NC_088684.1, read on the forward strand.
CCACTGCAGCCTTAAGGGCACCTGTATCATACCTTTAAATCAAGAACTGGCTTCCAGGGAGCTTTACAATGCTGATTTCTTTTAAAGGAAGTTGGAATCATCCCTACTACTGGAGCATCTCCATAATATAGTAGCTCTGTGCACCTAGAAGTCACGTCTGATCTAGACCATAGTGCACGTTTACTTGTGCCAGCAACACTCCACAACTGTGTCATAGTGGAGAATGAAATACATAAAATAGAGAGTGTGGGGGATTATTGAGAAGATTATTTTTTCCTGAAGATTTCTATAGGCAATCATCAGCTCGTTAAGAAAACAATAACTCAAAGGGAATATACTGAGTCATAAGAAGAACCAGTGACTGGAAATGCGATGTCACAATATTTCTTGAATTAGTGATAATACTTAATATTAAGGTTCCATTTTAAAATAGTTTATAAGGCATTAACAGAAGTTTTAATAAATGGTTAAACAATTGTTATAGAGTTAAATAGGTTGCATATTCCCATGGCTTTTGACCATTTACAACACTTTCTACTCATGCGTTTATAAGCATCCATAGGACATATTGATCAGACACATAACATGCTTATAGCATCTATGAAACATTTATAAATGGAATCAGTATCCCTTTGTCTTGTGGACTCAAAATGAAGGATGATTAGAATGAAACCAAACTTTGGGCCAAATTCAGGCTTCAGTTATGCATGTGTATATCAGTCGAACTCCATGATTTGACCCTTTATTTCATTTGAAAAGCTTGTAAATATCTTAATCTAAGAGAATTTGATAATAATGGTTTCTCCTGATGAAAAGGTGATATTCAGAAGATAGAACGAAAGAAATGCTCAAAGTTTAGATGAATCTGTATCAGACTCCTAAGGTAAAGTGTACATATCTCAGAGGGACTGAGGACAAAGTGGTATTTTTAAATCATGGATTACATTCTTCTTTGCTAAAACAAGCTTTTGTTGACACCAGTATTTCATCTTGTTGACAAATTTTGCTTACTCTGATAGAAAGTCATTCCTCGCTGTAACTCAGTTGAAATCCAATCCACTATATAGAGATGGTGCACTGTACTGAGCTATTTTCACCAAAATGCTATCTTGCTTAAATGAGTCTGGAAAGAAATGAGAAGGCACTAGATTTCAAGAGTGAGGCAGAGTCTATAATTGGAGTTTCCATAGTGAAAAACCTTGAGAATATTGGCCACAAAGTCGCAGCCATCTCTCCTCTCCATATATAAAATAAAAATGGTGGCCTACCTGTTGCCCAGCTACACAGCCTCAACCGTCTCCTGACTCATCAGAGTATCAGTAGGAATCACACACATATATGCTTCATTCTAGGTCTCTGAAGGACCATTAAAGCAGCATCTCCATTAGAACATGAATTTGCTATCCCATGTTATCTACCAGTCCCACTGCTTTGCACTACAGAGTCCCTGATCCCTGACTGGAGCCTCTAGTTACTACTACAATACAATATTAAATAATCATAGAATTGCAGGATTGGAAGGGACTCTAGAGGTCTTCTAGTCCAGTCCCCTGTACTCAAGGGAGTATTAAATATTATCTATATTATCTAGAGTAGGGGTGGGGAACCTACGGCCTGCGGGCCGGATCCAGCCTACTGCTTCATTTCATCTGGCCTGCGGCAAGTCTCTGCGCCTCAGGCCGGAAGTCCTGATCCTCAGCACCCCCCTGCCCCCAGGGCTGGAGCCAAAAGCACTGGCTTGCCTCACTGAGGAGGGAAGCTAGGGTTGCCAAGCCGTTAAAAGTCTGGTCGGCTCTGCACAGCTTCCACAAGCGACCGGCAAATCCCTATGGCTCCTAGGAGCAGGGGCGATCAAGGAAGCTCCATGCGCTGCCCCCACCCCCAGCACCGGCTCCGCAGCTCCCATTGGCTGGGAACCACAGTGAATGGGAGTTGTGGGGGCGGGCACCGTGCAGAGCCCCGTGGCCCCTCTGCCTAGGGGCCAGACATGCTGGACGCTTCCGGGAGCAGCGCGGAGCCTGGGCAGGCAGAGACACGCCAAACCCCTCATCCGCAGCCCCATACCAGAATGCACACCCCCAGCCTGAGTCCTCACCCCCTGCCGCACCACAACCTCCTACCCCAGCCCAAAGCCCATTCCCATACCCCAAACCCCGCATTTCTGGCCCCACCCTGGAGCCTGGGGGAAGCCCCGAGCCTATGCAACCGCCTGGGGGTTTGGAGCTGCAAGTGCTTGTGTGCCCTGCTGTGGGGGGGGAAGTCCCAAGTCTTCACCCCCCTGCAACTGATTTTTTCTGTGTGGTCAATGGCCCCTAATAGAAAAAAGGTCCCACCCTTGATCTAGACCATCCCTGACAAGAGTTTGTCTAACCTGCTCTTAATCTCCAGTAACACAATTTACTTCAGTGCTTAACCACCCTGACAGGTAGGAGATTTTCCTAATGTCCAATCTAAACCTCCCTTGCTGCAAGTTAAGTCCATTGCTTCTTGTCCTAGCCCCAGAGGTTAAGGAGAGCAAGTTTCTCCTTCTTCCTTGTAACAACCTTTTATGTGCTTGAAAACGGTTATCCTGTCCCCCTCAATCTTCTCTTCTTGAGACTAAATAAATCCATTTTTTCCCCAATCTTCCCTCATAGGTCATGATTTTTAGACCTTTAATCATTTTTGTTGCTCTCCTCTGGGCTGTCTCCAATTTGTCCACCTTTCTTGTAATGTGGCACCCAGAACTGGACACAATACACCAGTTGAGGCCTAATCAGCATGGAGTAGAGTGGAAGAATTACTTCTTATGTCTATCTAACAACACTCCTGCTAATACATCCCAGAATGATGTTTGGGTTTTTTTGCAACAGTCTTACACTGTTGACTCATTTAGCTTGTGATCCACTATGACCCCCAGATCCCTTACTGCAGTACTCCTTCCTAAGCAGTCATTTCCCATTTTGCATGTGAGCAACTGAATGTACCTCCCTAAGTGGAGTGCCTTGCATTTGTCCTTATTGAATTTCATCGAATTTACTTCAGACCATTTCTCCAGTGTGTCCATATCATTTTGAATTTTAATCTCTATCCTCCAAAGTGCTTTCAACCCCTCCCAGTTTGGTATTGTCCCCACTTGATATGCCCTTCCAGCTTGACTGTGAACCACTAATAAGAAATATAAACAGAAACAGATTCAAGGGACATCTCACTGTTGCAAAGAAACTGAGATCCAGACATCTGAAGTCAACATAACCAAAAGCCACATCATCGAGATTGATAGAAACCAGCAGATCTCAGTCTCATGCGAATATCTAACTGGTACTTGATTGTCAGCAAGCCCTTTATTTACCCATGGCCTGATCTCTGAAGAGACCCCACACCCCACCTCCTACCCCCCAAAAAATGGATCTGCATCAGTGAACCTGGCCCAACATCAGTGCAGTCCTTATGTAGAAAAGCTCATCAAAGTGTGGAGTTGTCAGAAGTGTAGTCCTAGAATGTGCCCATATTGCTCCCCTCTAATCTCAAACCTCAGAGGTTCCTTTAGAACAGCAAGAAGTCTTTAGGCCATGTCTACTCAGTCTGTAAATCAAGGGATGTGGCCAGTCTTGGAATCCTGCTGACCTACTAAACATCTAGAAGCAAGGATTTCCTAATACAATTAGGACAGAAAATACTGAGCTTAGTATCAAGACCTCCTGAAAACTCAAATAAGACTGTAATACACAAGCCAGTAACCTCTTATCTACTGTAGCCAATTTCAGATTCATAGATCGTCTGTGGACCCATACACAACAGGGAGCACATTCTAAACTTGTTATTTGGCTTAGAGATGATTGTAGGGGGTCAAAATACATCACCCATATCCTGAAATGTCCCTACAGGTTTAGAGAAAATATCACAGAAATTTTATTCCACTATGCTATTTGAGAACAATGCTGTGTATTCTCTACCAGCCTACAAAATTCTCTCTGCACTAAGTAGGGCAGGAAATAAACAACTGTATTCTCATTTGCATTGACCCTAAGAAAGCCTCTCTCTGTGTATCCATGAATATTTCTTTTTATTTCTGGCATTGTTTCTGAAAACCTTTCTAATACACTTGTATTGTTATTGTGGGAGATAAGATATTTTTCAATATATACAGATAAAAATGCATTAGTGGAACAAATATATAAGTTACAAAATATGTGATGTACTGTGACTTACTTCACTTACAGTAAACTTCAAAAACAAATACAAGTATTTTAGATGTGACTTGAGCAGTATAGCATGACATTTCCATAGGAGGTGTAAAAGCAGCAGTGTTTGGAAGTGACAGTTCGTATTTCTATCTAATTTTACATATTCTGGTACAACCGCTGGTACCATTTTAATCAAATATGAAAGATACAGAAGCTGTTTCCCCTTTACCTTAAAATAGGTGTTAGACCAGCGATATGATTTAATCATTATTTTGGACAAAATTTTGTCCAACTGTGGGCCAAGTCTAAATTGGTGCTGAACATTTCCACTTCCCATTGATTTCAAAGGGAGTCGCAAAATGCTCAGAACCATTTAAGACATGATCCTACAGCGTTCAGAATGGATATAGAAGTCTTCTGTCTGTTTTCTCATTATTTCTTCTGGGGTTTTGTTTTGTTTGGAGCAAGTAATAAAGGGGATTGCAATAGGATTACAGAGTAGGAAAACATATGTAAATGATCCCCCTAACCTCCCCTCCCCATAAAAATTCTCTCTCCAGTGCAGTTTTCCATGATGGAAACAATTAGTCTCTCATAGTTCTGTGGTAGTTTTGTTGGTTTTCTTAATCAGATTGACCTGACTAAAACAGAACCAATCAATAAAAAGATTTCCCCTCACACAGATCTAATTCTCCACTATGTCTCAATGTGTTAAGGGAGTCAAGAATGAGCCTAGGTCCCTTCCTCTCCATCTGGAAGGAAAATCCACCATTCCTTCCCAGAAGCACTCCCACATCCCACTAGGAATTTTAGCTTTTTACAGTTTCCCCTTTACAAAGCACAGCTGTTGGCTCCAATTTTCTAATGGGCCACAGCTGTCAGGCCCTTTTTTCAGGCCTAACACAGCTCTGTCCTCAGGAGGAAATAAGTCCTTCACAACTGAGTTAGCTCAATGTGATTGAAAACAAACAAACAATCCTTAATACCCACACAGACACATATGAATACCCTTAAACACCTTTCAGGTCATGTGACTTGATTGTGTTCTAGTTTAGGCTCCAATCTTTGCTAAAACAAAACCCGCTAATTTAATTGAAAAGGTGTTAAACTATGTGCATGTGGGTGTTAAGGGAGCTTTTCCTATCATGCTATGATAACAATATTGACTACAGCACTCCCCATTTGGGTAGACAGATCCCATGCACTGAACTTTTCCTCTCAGCCCAAAGGTTAACTTCATCATGAGCCAGCAGATAATGAAATACACCAAAATACAGGCATCTTCGGAATGTTTATGTTGCTAAGTGGTAAATATGTTTGTTTAAAGCAAGATTGCACACACCCCCTGTGGTGAAAAGCTAGTGCTACTGAAGTAGTCCAAAACTCCCATGAACTCCAATAAGGCTAGGATTTTACTGCTGATGTTTTGCCAAAAAAAGTTACAATGAGCTTTGGTTCAATTTCTTTTTAAAAAGTTTGACTATCTAGGCAATTACATCATCCCCTCATAGCAGTAATCCTCCTTACCCATTACACTGCTCTACAGCCAAAATGCTTCTGAAATAAATGTAGTCAAACTGTACTAATTCTGGGTCACTGAGAACGAAAATGATGCTTAAAATTGTTGATTGGCTTTAGTTTTCAAGATATGCTATTGGGTCAGTATATACGACCCTTGACTTGGGAATGGCAGAGGATAAGTGAGTTATAAAGGGAAGGGATCTCAATTGAAACCAGAAATGACTAAAATACATCTTTGACTGGATCTATGAATAAATCTATGACTGGGTTTGGACAGTACTTGCTTTTTAGGCAAAACAATGAATGATGCAATCTGAAGCTGGTATTGCATCATACATGATATGAATTGCATCATGTTATTCCTAGAAGTCATGGATGATGCAATCATAACGAAGCTTACATCACTCTGCTGAACAAATTGCCCTAGATCAGCTCTAGAAATCATACAGTGTCGTGCTCTCTTATTTGTCAGTGTTTGATTTTGCAAAGGGACACATTTCTGTTTAGCCAAAGTGAGCAGAGATGCCTCGGACTTGTGTGAACAGTGCAGATCACTTCTGCTATGTTTGTGGTGAAGTGACTTTTGCATCACAAAAGCGCAGTATAACCACTATGGTTAAGAAAGCCTATCACCTTTATTTTGGCTGCAAAATTGGAGATCAGGACAAGAGGTGGGCCCCACACATATGCTGCAACACTTGTGCAACAGATCTTCCCCAGTGGTTGAACATGAAAAGGAAATCTATGCCTTTTGCAGTGCCAATGATTTGGAGAGAGCCAACAGATCATACCAGCAATTGTTACTTCTGCATGGTGGGAAAGGTGTGTCAAAGAAGAAAAAGTGGACTGTGCATTATCCAAACATACCATCAGCTATATGCCCAGTACCCCACGGAGAAGGACTGCCGGTTCCTGATGCACCAGAATCATTCTCACTTGAGTCAGACGAGGAAGAGGATAAAACTTCTGGTCCTGAACCATCAATGTCACAGGACCCACATTTTCTCCCATCCTCCTCCTCTGAACCACACCTCATAACACAAGGTGAACTGAATGACCTTGTCAGGGATTTGGAACTACCCAAGAGTAAGGCAGAGCTGTTGGGCTCCAGACTACAGCAGTGGAATCTCCTGGCAGGTGATGTTAGGGTTTCCATGTTCCGTGACCGTCAAAAGGATCTTGTCCCATTCTTCTTCATGGAAGGTGATCTTGTAGCCTGCAACAACATCGATGGTGTGATGGCAGCCCTCAACATCGTTCACGATCCAGATGAGTGGAGACTGTTCATTGATTCATCGAAGATGAGTCTTAAAGCTGTTTTACTGCATAATGGCAATGTTTTGCCATCAATTCCAGTTGGTCATGCAGTCCATATGAAGGAAACCTATGACAACATGAAACAACTTTTGAGGTGCATAAACTATGACCAACATCAGTGGCAGCTTTGTGGCGATTTGAAGGTTGTTGCTCTCTTGCTTGGTCTGCAGACTGGATACACAAAGTACTGCTGTTTTCTCTGCGAATGGGATAGTCGTGCAAGAGATTCCCACTACATCAAGAAAGATTGGCCACTCCGACAGTCATTGGAGCCTGGGAGGAAAAGTGTTCAGCATCCACCACTTGTTGAATCAAGGAAGATTTTGTTACCACCCTTACACATCAGGCTGGGTCTGATGAAGAACTTTGTCAAGGCCACTGACAAAACACAAGCAGCTTTCAAGTACCTCCGTGGAAAATTTCCAAGGTTAAGTGAAGCTAAGATAAAGGAAGGTGTCTTTGTTGGTCCTCAGATTCGTGAACTTCTCCGAGATGATGCATTTGACCATGCACTGCGTGGCAAGGAAAAGACGGCATGGAAAGCCTTCCAGTTAGTGGCAATAAATTTTCTCGGAAACAACAAGGCAGACAACTACAGGTTGTTGGTGGAAAACCTCCTCAAGGCATACAAAAGCCTTGGTTGCAACATGTCACTAAAGATATATTTTTTGCACTGTCATCTAGATGTTTTTTTCCCACCGAACTGGGGAGCAGTGAGCGACGAGCACGGCGAGCGATTTCACCAGGACATTGCAACAATGGAGAAACGCTATCAGGGCAAATGGAGCCCATCAATGCTTGCAGACTATTGCTGGACAAGAGATGCTCCATTTAATGAATACAAGAGACAAGCCAAGAAGCGCCGAGTAGACACTGAATAGGACTAAACTATGTACATAATAGTTTTTTGCCTTTTGTTTCATAATAAATTTTATTTATATAACCCTTTTGCTGATTTTTAAAGTGTTACATAAACAGGACAGGTGAAATATTATCATGTAAAGCAACCATAAACACATGAAAAGACCTAGGTTTACAATTTATGATTAAAACTCTACTATCTACACAATATACATAGACATAAAATGTAAAAACTTAAATATCTTAGAAACAGTAGCCAATCAGTTGTTTTAATTGTCATATTTGAATTCCGCACATCAAAACACATAATAAATAGCACATTTTATCTCTGAAGCAGACGACTTCTCAAAAATTGTAGACCAGTGTTATTTTTCTTTCACAGATCTTTACATTGTAAAGTTCCAGACAAAGTTAAATGAGGAAGTGTCGGGAATCATAATAAAAATCTAGGTCTTATGAGACTCAGATTTAATTCTGATAGGCCAAGAAGTTTGGATAAGCTTCAGATAAGCAACTAAAACATTAATAATTTTGAGGCTTGGCCATAATTAGTTGCCAGTACAATTTGTTCTACCTTCTAAACCCGCCTCTAGTCTTATATGCATATTGTTCTTCCAAAATAATAAGAGGGAATATCAAATTAGTCTATGAGTCATCTAAGCTCGAAGCCCTGATGCTGTAACACATATTCTAATCTCAGCAGAAAGGTGCTTTCTGGTTCAGTTTCGTATACATAAAAAACAACAGACAAAACAAAATTTTAAAACCCTTCGTAGATTTCATTTGGAAAAAAACTTCCCTATACGTTGATGGTGTGTTAATCAATACTTTCCCCCCAGATAGAGTTAGCAGCCAGCTGTTTAGTCTTAAGACTACAGTCGAATTCAACTAACCTAGTCTAATCCTGCTGTAGCAATTGTACCGTCAGGCTGTTCTGTTCTTCACATTTTACAGAATGAATGTACAGTAAGGTAATATTGGTCACAATTATAGGTGGGACACAAGCAATTTGCCATAGAGTCACGTGTTCATTATTTAGGGCACTTTGCACTTCAGTGCTCTATTGCAGCTGTCAGACTTGTTTACCTCGCAGTGGCTTCTGCCAAGCTAGAGCCTCTAATGGAATATGTACATGTGCACCATTTTTAAACACATTATCCTGGGAGATTTGAAACCAAAACTAGCATGCAGTATGCTCTACGCTTTTGGAATGCTGGAATGGCCTTTACTCGGCAAAGTGGTAAGCTGGGTGATTGCAGCAGGTTGGGTGCCGTCTCCTTATTTATTCAGAAACGCACATTGCTGCCTATCACCAAGCGCACAGGTGCCTAACGTTTATAAAAGCAATCACTTATAAAATGAAATACCAGCCTTTCACTCGCAGCACTGAAACTCCCGGCTTTATCAAAACAAAAAGCAATCCTCACTCGCACAGCTCAACTAAACCAAAAATCCTTCAGAGGATTCACCATGCCGATAAGACTAAACACTAAGCTCTGAAACTTCTTTTCCTGCACACATATGAAATCAGGCATTTCTAGTCACATTGTGCCATAGAAATATGTTACCTTACAACAGAATCTATTCTCTTCTCCTTATCCACACATATCCCCCTGTTAATGACAATAGGATTTATGTGCTCATAGGAAGGGGAGAATAGACACCATAGTTTTTTCCGCTGTGCATGGATGCTGCCTGCTTGTATGACAAGCTAATATTTCATAACACAAGAACTAGGGGTCACCAAATTAAATTAATAGGCAGCTGATTTAAAACAAACAAAAGGAAGTATTTCCTCACACAACACACAGTCAGTCAACCTGTGGAACTCTTTGCCAGAGGATGTTGTGAAGGCCAAGACTATAGCAGGGTTCAAAAAAGAACTAGATAAATTCATGAAGAATAGATCCATCAACGGCTATTAGCCAGGATAGGCAGGGTTGGTGGCCCTAGCCCATTTCCCAGAAGCTGGGAATGAGCAACAGGGAATGGATCACTTGATGATTACCAGTTCATTCCCTCTGGGGCACCTGGCATTGGCCACTGTCGGAAGACAGGATACTGGGCTAGATGGACCTTTGGTCTGACCAGTATGACCATTCTTATGTTCTTATTGATTTTTAAGGCATTTAAACATTTAAAAAGTCCATGAACTTTGCAACAGAAGAATAAAATATTCACAGACAAGGGTATTACAACTGTTGACAATACCAACTACATTCTTAACTTAGAGGGCAGAAAGCTATTGTTCATCTTTATCTCATTCTGGCTGTACTTATATATATTCTTAATATCTTAACACAGAATTCAGTTGCCCCCCCCCAAAAAAAAATTCTCCAGATCACTCACCTTTAGTATGTAATTGTACAAGATGTGCCTTATATGTCCAAAGTCAGCATCTCAATGAAAAGACTGTGTAGAAGATATTCTGAAATTTCCAATGGGGACAAATCTTTCCCTGCCCCCTGTACACTGCTATAGGGAAGCTTTACTGCAGCACAGTGCTGCTGTGAAGGGATAAAGCTGAGAACCTGCATAGATATTCTCCATCAGGTGGATCTCCAAGGAGTACAGCTCCAAGGTGTGCCTATGCCCCAGCATGCATAGGGGATTTTGAAGAGGTATGGAAAGGCCATCCCACCACAGAAAATGGGAACACAAAAAAAGGTGGAGGCGACCGAACACCTGAATCTGCAGTAGTAGCCAAATGAAAAAGTCTGCAGTGTAGGAGAAGAATTTCTTTCCCAGCCTTGCTGATGTCACCAGCTCAAAAGGGGTGAGCTCCCAGCAGCTTCCATTATCTCCATCCCCTTCAGGCTAGCTAAATGTTCCTTTCAGCTAAAGACCTGGGCCCAAAGCCACAAAGGTATTTAAGCTCCTAATGGAAGTTGGGAGCCTAAATGCCTTTGTGGATATGGGCCCTAGTGACTGTGATGACCTCAAGACTAGATAAAGTAACTTCCCCTACCAAGGGCTGTCTGTCAAGACCAGCCAATCAAACTCCAGCTTTGACAAAGGGTGGTGGATCCTTTAAGTGGGACTAGCCACAGATAGCACTAGTGTTCTATAGTCTCCAGTATCTCCCATTTGCTTCCAAGTTCAATGCAAAGATCTGGTCTTAACCACTAAAACCGTTAATGGGCTGAAGTCAGGCTACTTTAGACTATGCCTCTCAATTTACAATCATTTAGGATTACTGCAATCGGCAGAGGCATGTAAAGTAACCATTCCCTGGGTGAAACTTTTGGAAGCTAATGGCAATTAAGGAGGCTAGATCTGTTGTTTTAATTTAGACAGGATATATGGGCCACAGGTGTTAACATAACACAGTCACTATCCAACATTAAACACTGTTAAACAAGGTCTCGGGTTTGGTATACAGTGACCTCAGCCTGCTTGATAAAGACACCATTCAAAAGCCTTTTATTCTTTTATTAAAAATACAGAGACAAAGGAAAAAAGAGTTAAATCATTTTAAATATACAGTAGTAGGTAAGACTTTCCTTTTAACATTTCTTGTTTCCTTTTCCCTTAGCTGGAAAGTTTTTAGAAGGAAAAAAAATTCCTTGTCTGACAGTCTTCTAGAGAGTATCAAAGATGAAAAGAGAAGTTAGTTGAGATGAGCCAGTGCTTTTGTTGCTGTTGCTGCTGCTAAAAGCCAATCCTGTTTCCTCTCAGGTGGTGTTTGAGATTGAGCTGGAGCTGGAAGCAGGGCCGGCTCCAGGCACCAGCGCAGCAAGCAGGTGCTTGGGGCAGCCAATGGGAAGGGGCGGCATGTCCCTCCATCCCTGCCGAAGAATGAAGCGGCGGTGGCAGAAGTGCCGATTGTGGCTTTTTTTTCCCCCCCCCCGCCGCTTGGGGCAGCAAAAACGCTGGAGCCAGCCCTGGCTGGAAGGGGTGGGGATGTTATGTGGATCTTTCTCTCTGGCTCAGTCTCGTCAGGACAACCCTCAGGATTAGTACTAAGAAGCTCCTGGGCTGCACGACCTGGTGAGGGTGGCAGCCATGATAGCGATGTTCGCTACAGTTGCCCCCCGTTTCTTCTTCTCTATCCCCTCTGCCCCCCCAAGGTCTCCGTTCTTTAAGAATCCAACAAGGGAGTGATGTGCAGAATAGCCTATCCAGTCATCATTTTATCCAACAATTAGGTCTAATATCCAACACACCAATTTTGGTTTCTTAATTTCCAGTTCCACATCTTCTGTTTTATCAAGCATGATTTTAACACAGTCCTTGAACCATATCTGTAGGCCTTTGGTTTAGGCCAATTCAGTCTGTCTCCTTTTTGTACTCTCCTGCCCCCTCACCCCCATTATCATTTGTTGTTATAGGTTATTAGGGTGATCAGACATCCCGATAAAATCAGGACTGTCCTGATATTTAGTTGTTTGTCCCGCATCACGACCGATGTACGGTCGGGACGCCATTTAGCCCAATATTTTGGCTCGGGGCTGGAGGAGTACACTGGTGAGCGCTCACCTGGGGTCCCGGGTGAAAAAAAATAAGTTAGAGAATGGTGAACCTGGTTTTGAATCTAACTTTAAAGTAAATGGGAAACTGCAAGGTAAATGGGATCTGCAAGGCCTAATATCTGCTATCCCTTAATAGAGAGACAGCCATACTATCCCTAATGGTGTGAAATATGGTACACAATCAAACAAGGATATATAAGCAGGTAAAAAAAAGGTGAGATGGCCATATAACACAATTTAAAAAAAAATAGCTTTGTTTAAAATGAATTACAGCAAATTAAAGGGCATCGGAAGTATATTTCTTGCAAAATTCTGTGTTTTAGAGGACTAAAAGTGAATAAGGATCTACACTGCATTTTTGATAGTATCCATATATTGACACAGTGATTTACAAATCTTCCTTGAAGGATTTTAATGTATGTTGAAGATTTCTAAAAAGCTTTCTTCAGAAAGATGGTAGTTTCAGTCATTGATTTTTCGGTGGTTAATTAGTGAGTCAGCATAATCAAAGAAACAAGAAATTTCAAAGCACTGCCAAGACGTGTTCATTTTGTTCTTCATGTAAGTATTTCCCTCTCCTTGGGATGTTACTGATATGTTCCTGCCGCTTCACTGAGTGATAAAGTGAAGATAATTTTGATTTGCAAGTACAGTATTAAAGGTAGATTTGAATAACTCTGTGACTGAATCACATTACATCCTCCTCCCATAGAAGATGCCCTCAGAATATTTTTAACAACTTCTGAAAGGCTGAAAACAGAAAACTATCCTGATAGCCTGGATTGTGAAGTTTGGATGTTTATGCGTTTGTTTCAAAGAAAAAAAGAATACTGCGTGAAAGGGAAATTACAATGAGGAAAAATGATCAGCAAAGTTATAATCGTTTCCCCCTTCTTTAAATAATATTAATCTCTGTTTTATATACAGTGGCTTACTAGGAGAGAACCATCAGTAATTAATATACAGATGTAAAGAGGATTCATTTCCAGCCCACTGTGTGCTTTATTTTACTCTGGGGAGAAAAGGGGAGTGAAAAATCATGTTTCTGGAGTAAAATTACATTTGAGATTCAATAGGCAGACAGTGTTTACACTAACTGCTAACGACACACCCATGAATACAAAATCCAATCTATGAATCTGGCAAAGAGAAAGCCTAATTTTTAATCATTGAGACATTCATGCTGTTGCATTCTTTTTTTCCATTGTATTAGTGATCCTAACAAAAATTTGTCCAATTACTGCTCCTCCATAAGGCCTTACATAAATTCCAGACCAAGATCATACCAACTATCATACCACAGTTAAACAAGTGGCACTCATATATTTACACTGACTTCTATGTGTAGAACCATACATTTATTTTACCTTCCTTTGCACACTCCGCTTTTTCATAAACCCCAAATGGATGTCTCAGTCTCATGCCCCAAAACACAAGGAATTCATGTAAATCAGACTGTTAACTGAACCAATATTGTAAATGTGAAAGTTGCAAATTTTGAGAGCTTTACTTATGGACACTCAGAATTCTTATCAGGGGTGAGGGTGAATCCAAAATAAACAGCAATATTTCTCTCTTATCAGCTTGTCTGTTGTAACATTGTTCTTATCTGCTACAACTATACAAATGTATGTCACGGATTGGGCCTAATTTTACCCACCCCAGGAGAATAGGTAGGCCCTCTGATGGCTCTAACTTTGATTTTGGCTAATTGTACCTTCTGGCAGCTATGTACGGCATACAACTTTATAAATAAATAATCAACACACATATTTCAACATCTGGGTATAAATAACCATTTTACAAACATCCCTTAGATATGATTCCCAATACATTCAACTCCAAAGATATGCAATAGCATGAGTACTGGAACTATGGGGGTTTTCGCATCTCTTGGTTTGAAGAGGTTTTCATCATATAAGGGTTTACAGTTTGTATAGTAGGGGTGCTGAGAGCCATTGAACCAAACAGTTCCAGCACCTCCTTGCAATACTGAAGATTTTTGTGTAAGATGCTGTGTATGCTTGTGTTTCAAATTTGACTGTGTTCTTGTGAGTTGGTAAGAAAGGTAAACACTGACTACACAAACTGCAATCATAGAATTTTTCACATGCAACAGGATGTGAGTGACAGTGTTCAGAACACTGCTTGATTTTGGCAACTCATGTTCTGAAATAATAATTGGTCACTAAAGAGCCTATTTCTGAAGGGTGAAGTTTAAAATTGTTGTGGTTGGTTTAATAACAAAAAACATAAACATTAAGTCTCCTGCCCTTTTAAGATTCAAACATTTCTTTCAGCCATACTCCAAAATGAAAGCACTTTATATGGACATACTTTCCTATTATCATGTTCTCCAAGTATTTGAGTAAGATGCTTCCTACAGTCAAATCCAAAAGTAAAAAGATTAAACTCACTCACTCATTCATTCAACAGGTCTTCCCAGTGAAGTTATAGGTTAACAACATCTCTTCAGCACCACTAGCTTGTCCCTGAATCCTCCAGCTTTCCCAGGTAAAAAGAAATCAGACCTGCCTGCAGTAGGGTATCTATCCAACACAAGGCAGCAAACATTAAGTGAGGTCAATTAACCTGATAGTCTGCATCTGGGGAAGAGCCAGGGCTTGAAAGGCTGATTGAAGGTAGAACCCAGCTGAGAAGGAACAGGCACGGCTAATATAAAGCAAGAAAGTTGGCAGCAGAAAGGGCCTGTAAGGGGAATAATCTGCAGTCACTCTTTAGGAGAAGGTAGTCATGTTTGGGGCTACAGAGTTAGATAATCTGTAATCACTTCTTGGGAGGTGGGAATTCAGGTTGATAAACTGGGGGAGGCCAGAAATAAGAGCAAAGAAGTAGGAAGGAGACCAGAGGAAACAATCCATACAGTGGAAATCCATCTACCTCAACAGAGGAAACAATGACAGAGTCTCAGAGTGAGCAGAACATAATTCCTGGGCATAGCGTCCCTGGACTGGCATCCAGTAGTGGGTGAGCCTGGGCTCCTTTATCAGCCATTGGTGGGAAGTGGCTGAGAGTGGGCAGTGGAGCGGAAACAGTTGTCTAATGGGACTTGATAACCTGGAAGAGGATGACAACAATGACCTGGCTGGAGGGCTTGAGTCCTGGGGTGGAGGGGCATGGTGTGAGGGAAGGAGCTAATCCTCTAAGCATCCAGGAGGAGGTGCCCTAGCAGTGAGTGAACACCATTACAGGGCCCTCAATCAAATTTACATAAACTTTTTGCTAACATGCATACATTCTTAAACATCTGCATCTTCCAGGGGGATAGCTCCTTCCACCCTGAGGGCTAAATATCTCCTTCTCTGACATAGTTTCATACATCATCTCCTCCCACCCCCCACCCCATAGATGCCCTATTACTGTTCCTCCTCCCCTATGATTTCATATCCACCTTCAAACTTTCCCCTGGCTGTTTCCTTGCTTAAGTTCTATACACCCCATTCATGGCATCCCTCAAGCTTCCCCCTACCCCATTACTTTTCTCTCTCTCTCCCCCCTGCCAGCTTCACACACACACACCAAAATTAATAAACCAGGGAAGGACAGGAGAAATTTGAGCCTGATTCTGTGAGCTTGCCAGCAGCTAGGAGAGACAGAGGCCTTTAATGGCAACTTGGAGCAGTAAATACACAAACAGAACAAACCTAGCAAGTCAAACACAAGACTGGAAATCTGGAGACAGAAGTGGAAAGCAGGAAGGCAAGTAGCTCTGGAAGTAAAAAATTCTACTTCTCCCTTGGAATCCAGTTTTTTTTTTCAGGCTGCTTCCTTTTGATTTTCAGGGGCTTAAATGTGCCTCAGCTGGTGGACTATCTCCATGATTAGCATCCCAAGATAATGGGAGGTCATGTCATCTTTTCAACATATAAAATGTTCAGCTCCTTCCTTGCCTGCCTGGGTGCATGGTACTGTAGACCCCATCTCATGATACAACAGTAGAATAGTGTCTTGATTGGTAAATGGGAACCATTTTCCATTCATTGCCACCTACGCAAGCCTTAAATAAATGCTAGGAGAATATATTGTGAAAATCCAGCAACAGGCTTCATATGTCTTTAATGTTAAGAATTTTGATCACTGAGATTTTATATCTATATTTATTAGTTAACCTCACTAATCTATTATTACTGTGTTGCAGTTACAGATGAACAACCTAACTCCTAATATGCAATTGACAAATCACTGACTATCACAATGGACTAGCAATGTATTATGAACTGTTCTGGGCATGGAAATAACAGAGCCAGAGTGTCTTGATGGTTTTATTAAGTAAGATATGCTCTAAACAGAGTTACCTACCATACAGCATTTCAGAATAAAGTGAGCTGAGAACCTTGCTTTGGTTAGTTACGTAACCTCCAACAGATAACTCACCTTTTTCTTACCGACAGCCCTGGTGCACTCAGTTTGTCACTGTGAATTGTATACATCATGAAACTGAGGCTATAGTAAAACTGAGTATATGGTAAACTAATTATCCCCACTTCACAGAAAGATACTTACCTTCATGTCCTTCATTATAAGTCTTTTCCGTATATTTGAAAGGCTTGTCTTTAGGCCCTCGGTAGATTTAGAACTGTGCTGGGACCTATTATGATTTCTGAGTCCATCAATGTTAGGGCACTTATAGTTCAACTTTTTTATTCATTACTGGGCAGAAATGAATCAGTAGGTGGCATTCTTCCCTCTGAGCCAATACTGAAGCAGTGCCCCCACATGATACGAAAGAAAACTGTGCTACTGAAGTACTTTTTTTTAAGGATAACTGACAAAACATACCTTGATCCCTGTAGTTATTACAAAAAATACATTGCAATTTTGACACGGGACAGGGGACGTAACCTACTTGTCCTAAGTAAATTCCATTCTTTCCATCTTCAGTTCCCCTATATCTTCATTTGGATACAGTATATTGTCTGTGCTGAACTCTTGTATATAGTCACTAAACATTGCATTTCACTGATACATGAAGTGAACCAAGTGTAAGGTATAATTCTGCATTGGTTGCACCCACTTGATTCCCACTGAACTCAGTGAATATTCTGTTTGTGCAGGGACTACAGAGTCATTAAATAAAAGAAATTGTCGCATGTTTTAATAAAGGTCATTTACCATTATTTTCAATCCTCTATCCGAGACATATATTAAGAGGTTTGCTGAGTGAGCCTTCTTACCTAGGGCAGAATTTTGTCCTAGTTTTTAAAGATACACGGTAATCTCAGTATTCATCTTCTTGCAGCTCACCCTAGAGTAGCCATCTATAAAATGGAAGTGGAGTACACTGTAGGTTTACTCAGATGCCAGATTTGACGAGCTGTTCCATATTAGAGTGTGAAAAATTTGTTAGACATCAATGCAGTTCAGTGGCTCACAGAGATACTCTAATGAGGCTTTGGTGTCAACAGGGGTTATTATACAAACAAGCCTTCTGTAAATTTGTAAAACTGTGCTCTCTAGTCTCAGGATCTAATACAATCTAGGACCTTTGCAGCCTTAGCACCGAAGAGTTCCCCTGGTTGATTTTGCTGTCCAGTTCCTGATTTCAGGAAAATGGAAGTTAAATACTTATTTCACGGATAAGAAGAGCTACTTGTTCTCAGGGAAATGGAAATAAAGTCAGCCCCCTAAACACAATCCCTTGCCCTCTGGGAAATTAAACAAACAGTCCCTTTAGCACCCTTTTGCCTGGCTGCAGGCAAAAGCAGATTTTGTTTAAACAAACAACCCCCTCCTTCCAGCACTCACTCTCTCCTCCTGGCTTCAGCTCCAGCAAACCCTGCCTCTCTGTGCCAGCAGAAAGGCAAGTTCAGCAGCCCCTTCGAGAGGTTTGCCTAGCCCAGCCCTTTCCCAGCCACCCTGGAGAGAGATTCTGCCCCCTGGGAATGAGCCAACTTGCTGGCCTATGCTTAGCTCTTCTTTATTCCCTGCTCCTTAATGAGCCCCAGCTGCAGAGGCACTCTCCAGGATTGCCAATGCTGGCAGTTTCTCTAGAGTGAAGCAGATTCTCTACTCTCTTTCCACTGCAGGATTTTAACCCCTTTCTTACCTGACAACTGTGCACTCTATTACATAAGGTATTCATGTTTAATGGGGAAAAAAGATAGGGGTCACTTCATTGTGGAATCAGTCTTTGTTGCGGCCTGTATAAAAGTTTGTCTGGTCTTTTAGACCACTGAGGGAATAAAAAAGCTGAAGCAATAGAATAAAATAAGGGAAAATGGAATAGGAAGTAAACAGAGATTGAAAATCCAACAATGAATAAAACTAGCTGGACAACAATTGCTTTAGTCTTCCAACCAGGGCCGGCTCCAGGCACCAGCTTACCAATCAGGTGCTTGGGGCGGCCACTTCGGAGAGGGGCGGCACGTCCAGCTGTTCGACGGCAATTCGGCAGACGGTCCCTCACTCCTGCTCGGAGCGAAGGACCTCCCGCCGAATTCCCGCCGCAGATCGCGATCGCGGCTTTTGTTTGTTTGTTTGTTTGTTTGTTTGTTTGTTTGTTTGGCTGCTTGGGGCGGCCAAAACCCTGGAGCCGGCCCTGCTTCCAACTGAGTTGAAATGCCTAATGACTTACAATTAGATACACAATGACTTTCAAAATATCTTTTTAGGGAACAATACAAATGCTGTATTTATAAGTAAACACAGATGTCTTAACCAGACATCATAAACCCCCATCTGCCCCAGATTACCTTTTATCACAAAATGAAAAAGAGAACCCTACTTTGGAACAATACATGCCAGCACCAGATAAAAGAATCAGTATTATAAGTGAATATCAGTAAAGAAAGTGGTAAAAAAAAAAAAAAAACCTGAAAAAGTCTACTGGTTGTAGCTGTTTCCAACTTCATGAAAGAATAAAACACAAACAGAGGGCATAATATGTTATTTACAATGTGTAGATTAGTCACTGTTGTAAGAGGTGAATCCAGCCAAAAAAAGAAATTTTGTCCTCTGGTACATGAGTTGCACGTCATTGTGTAACTTGCAAAATCTATCAATGGCATTGCAGTGGTCTGGTTGTTAAACCAGTTAAAACTAAATCTATGGTCATTACCATCAACCAGTCTCTAGCTCCAGAATACAACCAGCTCAGCGTTAAACTTTCCAGATGGGACACTGAGCAGGGGGCAACTGTCAAATACTTGGGCAGCACCATAGACAGTGCTGGAGGATGCTTGAAAGATGTGGACACTTGTATAGCACCAGCTGCTGCCATGTTTCAGGTCCTGCAGAAGCCTCTGTCAGGGCGTCATAACTGCAGATCTATAAAATAACAGTTATACTAACTCTACTGTAAAGAGAAATGGAGGCACTGAGAATGATGTTTTCGAGTCTTCAATTCTTGCTGCATCTGTCGGCTCCTCCATATTAAGTGGAAAGATCAGATAGAAATGAGGATATTTGAAGCTGAACCCAGCAACCACCTAGCACTAGTTTGGTTTTGGCAGCTTTCTTGAAAAGGGCATATTATTAGAATGGAAGACCAACACATTCCAAAGCGTGTTTACCAAGTATTGCTGCTACATCGCTGGCAATCATGGGGGAGGGGGGAAGAGGGGCGTCAACACCTTTGGTGGTGTAATGAGATTGCCAGTGATAGACAAACTGACTATGCAGTCAGACAACTTTAAGGATCTACTGAGAGATTGTTTTGGGTGGTGTTTGAGCTGCAAGGAAGACACGTCCCTTTGGGATTTGCCATGAGGATGATGAAAGTTTATTGAAAGCTTTCTAACTTTAGTCCTCTTCCAGGCAGAAAGATTGTCCTTGATTGTTTGCATTTTAAAATATGGTTTGTTCTCACTTTTGACTGATATCTTATCCTAAGGATTATGCTTCTCATAGATGTTTGGTCTTCTCAGCACAAGGAGTATGAGATATTTGGAATGCATATCACTGTTTCCAGTTACCTGATGTTTGCTTGTGATTGGGGGTACTCAGTAAGAGGAAGAGTTCTTCAAGTGATATTGCCTCAAAATGTTTAGATATGTAGAATGTATTATTTTGTTTTGTTTTTGTTTTTAAATAAAATCTTTTATTACAAATACGGAGTTTTGGAAAAGGTATGTGACACACTGGCAGGCCAGGTACCAGCTCTTGCCAAGGCTGCAGGCATTATCTAAGAACTGAAAAACTCATAGCTGGAGACCAGACCAATTCACATATGCGTTACTGTTGCTCAAAATAAATATTAATCTGATAAGCATATATCTTTGTAAGTTGCTGCATGCATTAATCTTACTCGCAATGTCTGTATTCCATGCTATAAGGTAGGGGTTCTCAAAGCTGGGGTTGGGACCCCCCCCAGGGGGTCGCAAAGTTATTACATGGGGGTGGGGTCGCAAGCTGTCTGCCTCCACCCCAAACCCCGCTTTGCTTTTTAATTTTTAAGGGAGGTCGCACTCAGAGGCTTGCTATGTGAAAGGGGTCACCAGTACAAAAGTTTGAGAACCACTGCTATAAGGAAATATGTAAGTTTTGCTTTATAACTTTGAAAATGTTTGCTCTAAACTTGTGAACTCAGATGGGAAGAGTTTTTCTCCCCCTGAACATCCAGAAGAACTATCAAAATCCGATGATCTGTCAAGAAACATTGCAATACAAAATATTTGTTAATGGCCCTATCACATCTTGAAAATGCTATGTGCAAGGAAGCTTGTCCTATGGACTTGGAGGTTGAATGAAGGAAATAAAACAAAGACACAGGAAGATTTTCTATCTCTGCTGTTTGAACTCTCACAGGGCCAGAGACAAAAAAACTGAGGCCCGAGATCCCCAAGGGTTACTTCCTGGGTCCGCCCTGAAATACACTCTGAATTGACAGGTCATTACAACTCTGTCTCTTTTAGGATTTAAATTGCAATTTGTTTGTTTATATGTTTGCTTGCTTTAACCTGTAAATAACTCATTTCTTTTTCCTAGTTAATCAACCTTTAGATACTTTAATTCAAGGTTGGCTAGGGCATTGTCTTTGATGTAAGTTCTAGGGTACCAATTCATCTGGGGTAAGTGACTGGTCCCTTGGGACTGGAAGCACCCTGAATATGATGTGATTTTTGGAGTAAGTGACCATTTATCACTAAGTCCAGCTTGCCTGGGTGGCAAGATAGACTGGAGAATCCAAGGGGACTGACTGTCTGTGACACCATGCTGAGACTGGTATAGTGATCCAGGAGTTCAAATTTGTTACAGGTGAAATCTACTTATAGAATATACCATCACTCTGGAGTATCTGCTCTGCCTTTGACAGTCTGCCCTGAAGTAGGCATTCACAACTGTGAACCACTCCAGACAGTGTGACAATATAAAATATCAATGAAATAATATTTTAAAAGAAATAAAAAATTCTAAATATTCTAAAAAATAATAATAATAATCAAAGTAAATCTACTAAAAGTATACCAAAAAAAAAAAAGCACAGTTTAATACTAAGGATCAATACACTAGAAAAGTTTAGCTCAACTTTTCCCCTCTTCAATGGTGCATATCAGAAATATATATACTGGGTCAGTTATTCATAGTAATTAATCCTATCACAATTTTTTTCTGTTCTTAGTTATTTACTTTGTTTCTGATCCACTTTCCATCCAATGTCCTTAGCTAATATATTTTATACAAGGATGAATCTTCAGTTTTTTTGTTGCTTCAGGATTTTCTTTCCTTAATTATTTGCAAAATGGCCTTGTCCTATTAATGTTTATTTTTTATGGAATTTTCATTCACTATAAAACATTTTCTTAGAAGATTGACTTACATTTTTCATGCCTGTGGAAAAAGTGAAACCTAGTAGGAGTAGACTTCCACTTCAGCAAACACTTTGCATAGCATGACAATAGACAAAGAAAATCCCTGATTACCCTTTATCCCCCTCGGAGTGGTCCATATCAACATTGGGACATCACTACTTTCCCTTAAGATAGCAGCACAGAAGGTCGAAAAAGAAATGTATGACACAACAATGCTTTCCTCCCTTTCATAGAAAAACTGTCTCTTGGGAACACTGATGCCTAATTTCAAGGAAAATAATGATTTTAGGCAGAACTAGTAGCATCACTTTTTATTAAGGTTGCACAACACTCTCCATGATCAGACCCTGTTTTCAGGTGCTTACAACTTTGTCAAACTTGAAGCATTTGAGCAGAAAAATTCCATGATGGGTGTCTGCCTCAGCCTGAATTTTTTCCAATGGTTCAGCCATTTCTGAGAACAAGACTAGGGACTAATACATTATTTTTCAATGTTAAAAAAATTCTGATGACCTTTTCTTTGAGAAGGTCTGCCATCCCTGCTGTGGAGCAGAGATGTAATGTGATGTGCCTTACACTGTCCCCACCAACATCCACCCACATTTGGCCAAATTATGTGCCTTTGACAATCTGAGTTTGCACATGCTCAGTAGAAACTTGTTAGAGTTTAGCAACTAAAATGACCAAAGATTCTGTGTGCAATGAGAAAGCTTGAGTCTCACAGCTCCTAGGGCTGACCAGACAGTGCATGTACCATTTCCACAAAGTGACTATACATGCTCCAAAACCAGATAGCCTTTTCTCTCCTAGGCCCTCACTGACCACCCTGACCCCACTGGAACTCAGGCACTGTGGATGGGGAAGCCTGCTGAATGCAGAAGGAACACAAGAGCCAAACCAGGGAAGGAAGGGAAATTAGTAATTTGAGACAAGGACTCTGGTGAGACTGGGCCTACAGACAGGGTTAGAGAAACTGACTAGGGTTTGAGGAGAAGACACTGGGATAGGGAGCTAGGGGGAGGGACATAATTGGGACCTCTTTGACAAGGAAGCAGGGGGTTTATGGTGGGTAAGAAACTGGGAGCCTGTTGGCAGGGGGAGGGGTAACACTGAGATTGGGTGAGGTGCTGGGAGAAGGGACTGTCTGGAAAAGGAGACTGGGTCTAGCACCCAGTGAGGGGTGAAATTGCAATCAGCTACTCAGTTAGCTCAAGTGACAAAGGCCTTTGTGGTGCATCTAAATGTTCCACGTGGGTGTTTATCTGATGTCACCCGATGAACATTTTGTTATGTTTGCTTTTTTATAATAATCCATAAAAATAATGTTAAAAGAACATTTAGGTTGCAAAGTCAAGCAAGAACTCAAATATTAAGAAATTCCAGATTTAGGTTGCCTGGGCAAGAGCAGCCCTGCTCTGGGATGAACCAGGTTTGTGCACTAAAGGAGACTGTTGTCTCTAGGAACTTTACCTTATTTATATTGCAGAAACTGGAAGGTGTGCACCATTTGTAATATTGGGGTGGATGGGTCTAGATCTGCCTCCTCACATTAGGGGGAGGAACCACTAAGCTCAGACTAGAGTTGATTACTGGGGACACCAATGAAAAAACACAGGAGTGGGAGTGAGGTTAAAGGTTGAAAATCAGGGATCCAGAGTGGACATTGAGCAGAGAATCCCCGACAGCACCCACTGTTCCACAAAGGTGTCTAGTGAGTGGACAGTGCCCAGAAGAACTCTGCCTGGAGGTGTGATTGAATAAGGGACTGGAAATAGGCTCCACAGTCACAAAGCATCTCCCTCTCCAGCTTCCTCTGCCTGGAGAGATGAATAGGCATTTTGACCAGTGCCAGAAGGAGGTTAATGAGGCAGACCCATGACTTCTGTGGAGCTACAGATGAGGTGCGTCTAGATTGGGAGGTGCAGGGAAAAGTGCAGCCAGAACCTCAGGAAGAGTTTCTGGAAGAGCCAGGAGAAGGGTTGTAACCGGACATACCCTACAGAGATGTGCATCAGGTCTTCCTCTTGCTGTGAAAGGGACAGGTATTGGAGTAGTTTGGGAACCAGGCCAGGTACAAACCCATGCTCATGGCTCCACGGAGGAACCACCAAATAATATCCCCAGTGGACAGAATGAAGTACAGACTGGCCTTCCAGGGTTCTTCTCCTCCTTAGGTTGCCACTTAATGTCAAGGTGGGACACAAGGGTGAGGAAGTGGATATTATGATGCACGAGTGCGTACGGACGTTCTCTGGACATGATTCAGAGGCAGATCAGCTGGGTGTTGTGCAGCATTCAGATGGCATGTCAGGGTCAGCCGGGACAGGAGCATGAAGAAGCGTTCTGGAGCGCCAATGGTGAGGGGTGGCCAGGGAGCACCCTCCACAGGAAAATGAGAGAAGCAGGAGGCAAGGCTGTGCTCATCTCCTGGAGCACACCAGGGGATGCACATGGTGGACAGCCCCATGCACTGACCAACTGCCGCGGGGGTCAGCCTAGTCCTTCTGATCATATTCCAGGAGGTCTCCAACTCTGGTGGCACCAGCCAGTACCAGCCACTGGCACACCAAGTGGGACTCCACCACCTGCAGATGGAGATGGGGGTTATGTAGCAGGGGTTCTCTGAAGAGGTTCTCCTCATCAGTGGTAGCTATGGACCTGGTCACTGAAACTAGCTTCCAGGTCCTTAGGAGGTCTTGGTAGAAGACCGGCACCTCAGAGAAGTCTCAGGGAAGACCTCAGGTGGAGATAAAAGAGCTGCCATTCGTACTGGAGCCCTTGGAGGTGGAGGAGGAAGGTGTGCAGTAGCATGTTTCATGCTGGGCTACCTGCACTGTAAAAAGTAGCAGCAGGGTCTGAAGGGGGAAGGTGTGGACCTGGTGGTGGATGCAGACCAGGCCCTGTCTCTCCTTCCCCAGAGGGACACTTGGGACACCTGCAGAGACCCAGTGCAGCCCTAGCAGAAAAACTCCAAGATGATCTTCTGAAAGCTGGCCAGGCTTCCCAGGGGCAGGCTCAGGCTCAGGCTCAGGGTATTGAACTGGTGCCCCAGAATGGACCAGCTGGCTGAGCACGAGCACCAGAACCCTCCCCCAAAGGGAAAGGCATCAGAGACGCCCTGTCTACCTCTGCAACCACTTGGAGACCCTAGTCTCTAGATCGATCCAATTCTTCAGCAGAGAGGGAGTGGTGGCAGAAAGTACATACCCACATAGAGCAATGGGCCACACCCCACTGGATGGCAAGGAGCACTGGAAGGTGTGTAGTGTAGAGGCAGGGGATTGCCAGAAAAGAAGAGTGTCTTATGGTTAAAGCATTTGAATGGCTTCCTGGAGAACTGTCTTCTATCCTTGCCTCTTCCACAGACTTCCTGTGGAATATTAGGCAAGTTACTCATTTTCTGGGTGCCCAACAGGATACCCTGATTTTAGTCTTAAAAAATAAAGCAATTGAAAGACAAATCATGGCCTCTTTACACATTTTCAACCTGCAACAGTATAAAGCAAACAAGTTAGCTATTCTCTGCGGGAAAACAAGCATCCCATTGGTGGTCAAAAGACTGTTATCTTTAACAAAATAGTACCAGATTTTTAAACTAGAAGCAATATGATATGTTCTTTGGTGAATGATCTTAAATGAGTACAGTACTGCAGAAGGCCAAACAAAAAATGTGCTGTATCAAATAAAAGGTATTTTTTGTTGTAATCTTGACCTATAGGACAAAAATTACCCTTTTGTCATTATCTTGTAAGGGAATCAAAAACAAGCATCTGAATGTCTCCAGAATGTTTGGCTTCCTGGAAGTCACATGATCTGGAAGACGAAAATGGAGATTTTTTTCCCTCCAAGTGATAGCAATCACAATCCAGTTGAGGACTGTGTTAGCATAATCAAAATTTATCCACAGATCTTAGAAGCCCAAAGGAGCTGTGAAAATATTCACTAGAGCATGCTCTGCACCCACCAGCAGCCAAGCTCCCCTCTTCCCTGCCTCCTCCCCAGAGCATGCCACGTTCCCACCTCTACCTCTCCCCCTCCCAGCGCTTCCCCCGCCGCCCAACAGCTGTTTACCAGAACTCAGGTCACTCCGGGAGGGAGGGAGGGGGAGGAGCAGGGCCGCAGTGAGCTAGGGGGAGGAGGCGGGGGCTGGGCCTTGGGGAAGGTGGTGGAATCAGGGTGGGGCAGGGCAGGGCAGAACAGGGGCAGGGCCCCCGCACTCCCCCTACACATATCCTCCCCAGACCCCTGCTGTGAGCCGCTCAGTGCAGGGGGCTGGCAGCACCCCCACAACCCCAGCCCACCCCGCCAGCCTCCTACCTTGACTCCTGCACTCCCCTCACACCCCCCCAGCCCCCTGCCCTCCCTGACTCCAGACCAGCTCATACACACAATGCCCTGATTCCTGCACCCCCTCACACTCTCCCAGCCCCCTGCCCTGACTCCTACACCCCCCACTTATCCCCACCTGCACCGCTTGCATCAAATGGGAGCTGCCCCAGGTAAGCGCTCCACACTCCAACCTCCTGCCCCAGCCCTAAGCCCACTCCTGCATCCTAACTCCTGGCCAGACCCTGCACCCCCACCCCCAGCCTGCTCCTGCACCCTAACTTCCTCTCAGACCCTGCATCCCCAGCCCTGAGCTCCATCCCGCACCCTAAGTCCTGGCCAGACCCCGCATCCCAACTTATTTTTTACAATATTTGGAAAGATCATTAAGTAGTCCACCGAGACCCTCAGTGATTTTTCAAGTGGTCTGTGGAAAAATAAGTTGGACTACAAAAACAATCAAGGTACCTCACTTTATTTTCATTTACTTCCTTTAATTTATAGGAGGAGGAGGAAGAAAAAAAGAATGAAAAACAGGGGCGGGGGGGAGGGGAGATGGGAGATAAGCGAGAATGTTCTTTTTCTTGTCTGAGTCCCAAGGAGGGGCCCCAAAAATGAAGCTGAGCACAGGGCCCCACTAACTCTAAATTTGCCACTGCTTCCATTTAGGTTAAATGAGGGAACAATTAAATTTGCTTTTGTTTAGTTGTAGCTAAAACTATGGAAAACTACCACCCAAGGACTAGACCATATGCAAGGCTGAGCAATCTCTGGGCCATGCGGTCCAAGGGGGTTTGCTCAGAGTCTGTTAACAAACACAGGAAGCATACAGGGAGAGAAATGATCCTGAGAGAAAGCTTAGAGAGAACTTTTAGGCTGAATGCTGGCTGGAAAGAGGCTTGGAACTGCAAGTAAAGAAACTGTCTTCTGGTGTTTGATTGCTACTTTGTTCTGGGAAACAGGACTTTATTTACAAAGAATGTTCATAAACAGGATGGCATCAAAGAAATACCTGACTCCATCATTTCTCATACTGGAAAAGCTTGTAAGACCCCCACATTTTGGTTAGCCACTTGAGCAAAAGATTCTAACAGTAATATTAACATAGATGTATCACCCTTATTTTTATTGCCTATATTGTACATACTAAGACAAATATTTTAAATGAAATATTGAACCAGAAAAACTGTAATAGACAATGTTGTAAGATTTCAAGTAAAACATTAACTTCTGTGTTGCAAATCCTTTTTTTTTTTCTTGGTTTGTTTTTAAGTTAATATCCCACCAGAAAGGATATTCTTTTAAAAACATATATTTAATTTCCTTGATTCTGTTTTTTAAAATAAAAATTGGGAAAAAGAAGATGCTATCATTCTTAGTACTGCTAGCATTTAGATGATCCAAATAGGGCCTTGAAATTCACACATCACCTAAATGGAGGGGTGATTTTCCACTGTTGCTTCTATTACTAGAAAACTGTCTCCAGATAAATATCTTGGGAAATATAATGTAATTTTCTATACAAGAAATACCCCCCCCCCCATAAATATAGAGAAAACAGATTCCTTCAATAGGAATAACCTTTGTTATATTAAGAGAAGAGCAAAACAAGAAAAAAATACGGAAGTGCAATCTTCATGAGAGAGCAAAAGTATATCTTCTAATGGTCTGCACCGAACTCTGACAACGAAATGGCTGCTGACCTATGCACACAGGGAAAATGCTTACAAATATAAAGGTGGAATACACAGAAAACAAAAGGCATAACAGTTTTGTAACTGCATAGTATAGACTATAACTCATGACCCTCTCTTCCAAAACCACAGGTGTCTCTAGCCACTGAGCTGAAAGAGGACTTCTCTTAGCTTCAAGCAGTGGTGACATGGGTCTAATCCAAACCCCACTGGAATACAAGGAAAGACACCCTATACTTTCCTTGCATGCCACCAGAAAATGAAATTGATAAAATACACAAACACTTGAGCATATTCCATCCAGCAGAGGACAGTGTAAAAATCGCCAGATGGTCTATTATATTGCCAAAACAGATTTATATACATAATGATACAAATTCAATGCTGGTTTCCATCAGCAGAAACCCAGATGCAGAGCACCACCAGCAAAAAAATCTTCTAGGGAGAAGCAATGGTAAAAGAAAGCTCAAAAGACCTGTAGTCTCAACAGTGGGAGCCAGGGAGGAGATATGGCCAGGATAGCCATGGGCTGGTGATTCATTTTGTCCCCTCATCAGATTTTACAAGCAAAGCTTGTGGAAATGAAGCTCCTTGTGGAAATAAAATACACTCCACTCTTTCCTCTAGCCCAGAGAGAGGGCAGGTGGCAATGCAAACAACTGCCCTCCCTTACGGTGAATCCTTCCTAGGTCTTAGAAAAACAAATCGATGCAGGGAGATGAATAGCTGATTATAGCATTTGATATAAATACAGTAAATTTCCTTTAGAAAGATTTACAGTGAGTCCACAGTAGTGCCTTTTCAAAGCTTCTTGTATCTTTTGTCAGTCTTAAAAGCAATTACATCCTATTTTGCAGTAATGACATGTCAAATTTCATTTTTAAACAATGATATACAATTAGGGGGGAAATAGTGTAACTTAAAACTAGTCCAATCGAGTTTTGGTTGTGGGTTTGTTTTCCCCTCAGTTTAAACAAACAACCCTGGTTCCTGGGCTGAAATCTTGTTTGCCAAGTTTTCACCCAGAGGGAATTTTTTCAAGCCAAGTTATTAACTTCTGAAGCTAGAATGTTATAATGGAAATTCTGACATATCCTTAACTATACTGGCAAAGAGGCAACTCTAAAATATTACAACAGTTAGTGATGCACTGAAAAGTTAAACAATGGGTTGGATATATCCCAACAGGGGGATCATTTGCTTCCTCATATATAGGCTGCCTAATTTACTACCACTATGCCATCAATAGTCATAGGTACAAATTTATAGGTAACACTCTAAAACTTAAGTATAATTTAAGAACTATATAATGCCTAATAGTACAGAATGGCTGGCAGATGGATAAGAAAAAAAAAAGAAAGGTAGACCATATTGCACCATGGCATGCCCAAAGTACTATCATTATTATTGTATTACAGTAGTACCTCGGGGCCAACCAGTAATGGAGACTCATCATGCTGGGCACTTTACAAAATGCATCATAAGAGACAGTTCCTGTGCTGAAGAAATAACTATCAAAAATAGACAAAGGGCAGGGGAAAGGGATATAACATACAAACAGAGTGAACAAATATTGGATTACTTCTGTCAGGTTTTTGCTGCTAGGGCAGGGGATACTGCAATATATTTGGTCAAATGGAGCAATGAGAGTTTCAAATCAGGCATGTAAAATGGAAGAATTGCATGACCAGAGACTAAGTGGTTGAATGCTATATCACCAGTATGAACTACAATGGACATACCTCTTTCCACCTTTGTACATTTGACCCTGCAGCTCCCAACCACCCATGTCCTTGTACAGCTTTTCCCCTCATTTTAGATCTGACATGCACTCACCCTGACAGTGCAGGCAGATAACTACTTCCTTACCTATACTCAGGGCCGGTGCAAGGAAGTTTCGCACCCTAGGCCAGCATGATTTCAGAATCCCGGGCACCCTGTGTCTGTCCATCCCAGCACGCAACATTGCCTCCATCAAGCACATTTCCTGGTAGCCATCTATGTTTGCAGCAACAACCCCCACTCAGAAAGGAGGTTACCTTCAGCCGTTACATTACTCTGCTGTTACATTACATCATGTTAAGCCATTAGCCAACTTATAAAGTTTATGTGAAGGTGGCGATGGTTATCCTGGTTATACAATGAAGGTGTCATTTTTGCCTTGCAGCGTCCCACTCTGTTAAGTTATTCAACCATTCACAGCTTGATTCTGCAACCTTTCCCTCACTGATTCCGTTCCCTCTCCTGTGAGTGCTTGCAAACAAGATTAGTCCCACTGAAGTCAATGTTCCTGATTCCCATTTACACAAAGGCTGCTTTATTCCACTCCGGCAGTGTAAAGTGGCCTCAGAGTGAGTATAAATGTAATTGCACAACCAGAATAACAGTAGCAAAATCTAGTCCTCAAGAAGTAGCGCTGAGCTGTGCATCATTCCTTTTGCCTCTTTAACATTATATTGCAAGCTAAGGCTATACAGGACAATCTTGTTTGC
Organism: Emys orbicularis; assembly: GCF_028017835.1. Lineage (NCBI taxonomy): Eukaryota > Metazoa > Chordata > Testudines > Emydidae > Emys > Emys orbicularis. The sequence continues at coordinate 196,643,875 of NC_088684.1, forward strand.
AATGCTGGCCTTCCTGCACTGCACATAGTTTTTTGGGGGATATTAAGCAGCACAAGCAGATTTCTGAAGTATGCCTTCTACCTGACTGGACAACCATTTTGGCAAGTGGTTCATGCTACTGCCTTTTGGATTGTCACTTCTTTTGGCATATAGACTCCCCCCCACCATGTGATTGCAGGAGGATTTACTGCCTCTTGTGATAGTGCCTCTCAAGAACGAGTCATCGTGGATAGTTTTCTGAAAGCATCAGCTCAGTGTGCAGTGGCAGTCAAAAAACCTAACAGAATCTTAGGAACTATTAGGAAAGGGATAGATAATGAGACAGAAAATATCATAATTCCACTATATAAATCCCTGATATACCCACACCTTGAATACGGCATGCAGTTCTGGTCAACCTATCTCTAAAAAGATATATTAGAATTGGAAAAAGGATAGAGAAGGGCAACAAAAAGTATCAGAGGTATGGAACAACTTTCATATGAGGAGAGAGAAAAATACTGGTATTGTTCAGCTTAGAAAAGAAACAAATAAGGGGAGATATGATAGAGGTCTATAAAATCATGAACGATGTGACAAAAGTGAATAAGAAAGTGTTATTTCCCTTCACAGAACACAAAAACCACAGGTCACTCAAAGAAATTAATAGGCAGCAGGTTTAAAACAAACATAAGGAAGTACTTCTTCATGTAACACACAGTCAACCTGTGTGTGGAACTTGTTGCCGGGGAATGTTGTGAAGGCCAAAGGTATAACTGGGTCCTCACAAAATCCTATAGAAAACTATACATTTCTTTTCATGATATAGTACTTTTGCTTAAGATGGGAGCATGTAGCCCTAGATCTTTTATAAGACATTTTTTCATAATCTCAGACTGTCTTCTCCTGCCAGTCTATCAGTATTGATATGTCACTACATATAACATACCATTGGAGCAATCTAGCCAGTGGCAGGATTCACTTCAACAGCTAAAAAATATGACTTGTTTTTCTCAAAACTCTGGTGAAAATATGTCTTTCATGAAGGATTCCCAGCTTTTCTCCAATAAAGGGACATTTCTAGCTCTGTAATGAAATTTCAATATAGGGACGTCTGTAATGGAACGTTTGGAAATGGGATGTTTGGAAATGTTAACTGGGCAAAAATATCTACTATCACTTATGATCTGAGAAATAACTAATAGGGATATTTTCAATAGCACAAACTGTCATTTGTGTCATTGAAAATCTCTCCCCAAACTAGTGGTTGTGGCACAGGTGGGCCATGGAGTTTTTATGGCATGTTGGAGGGTGGGAGTGGGGGCCAGTAAGAAAAAGATTGGGAATCCCTGAAGTACAGCACCTGGGAAAGTGACAAGTGAAGTCCAAGCCAGTGAATCAACCTGCCTTTTAGATGTTGGTCCTGAAGACAACCATTAAAGGGCTACATCCATAGACATCTATTGACCCACTGACTTTGGATCAGGCTTTACTGTGGATTAAGAGTTGTTTATCTGACAAACTGAAAGGACTGGAAAATTGAGAAGAGCTGTGAATCATGAAAGTCATCTATCTGGCCCCAGGGCATCACTATTACATGACACATTACTGTGTTGGACAGCTGTACTGAGAGACAGAAATCCCCCTTGGTCATTAAAGCAAAGGCAAAACATCATAGGACTCACTCTGTTCCCAGTTATGCTATTCTGACTTTAGTGGAATTACCCCTGGTAAAGTGAGACCAACCCCTATGGAAACATTTAACTTCAAGCATTTGCTCCTCGCATCTTTGCAAATCAGCAAAGGATGAATTACTAGGTCAAGTTGTAGCTATTTTTCTACAGACTGCCTATATTTAGGACTCATCTCTGATACAGGTTACATGTAACAGGGTAAACCATCTCTCAAGCACACCTCATGGCCTTAGGTGGTTTTGTGAGGCCCTGCCTCAGTTTTCCCTTCATTTAGGCTTCTCAATAACTCCACAAAAGCTTGTGTCCAATAACAACAGCTCTCCTTGGGGTTTGCATTATTAACATAAAAAAAACCCTCACAATTAAAGTCTCTTCTGCCACATTCTCACACTAGGCACAGGCCCCTGCCCCAAGGCCCATCTGTGTTTTTAAAGTCTCTTTCTTTCACCCCAGTCCTAAGCCAGGCACAGCCCCTCTTCCCTGAGGATCTGTCTTCCTTCTTGCTTTCCCAGCATTTCTTGCCTGAAGTTTGCCCTTCTCTGATTTCTCCACAGATCTCATTCCCTACTGGTGTCTTCTCCCTGTTGATTCAGGTCCCTGCAGGAACTTTTTTACTCTCTACAGGCATCTGCTAACATCTACCTGCAGTACCTTCTCTCTCCAGGCCTCTTCCTTATCTACAGCAGGCCTGATTGGTTCACCTGACCCAGTGATCACATGACCTTTATTCTCCCCACCTGGGGAGGTGAGTTAAGTTTGTCAAGGTAGATTGAGGCCCATCTCGCTCTGTAGGTCCAGTCATCCTGTGACAATACACTACATGGCAAAGGTGACATTCCAGACAACATATAATCAGCCCAACAATAAACTCTATGGGACAAGCTCCACTGTTTCATAGATTGTCTAAAAATATTCAGTCCAATAGATTAATTTGTAACAGTAGATTATTGAAGGGGGAATTGTAACATTTCTGAACTCATTAAGGGGGCATGGTAAAATGTTTAAAATGTAATGATATGAAGCTAAGTTTGAAAATCTTGAATTTGTCTCATATAACCTTGTGAGAGGTCAAAGGGTAAGAAGCAACAAAAGGCTTCTTACAAGCACATGAGAGTTTTCCTGGGCAGAAAAATAAGAAATAATAAAAATGAATAAATGGAAAAGATACAAGCATGGATTCAGTGATCAACCACCCACAGAGCCAAGGAAATACTGTATGTGACAAAAGATCAATGCTTGTTCATATTTCAGGAGCCTGCTAACAGCACCAGGTAGAGGAGATAAAGAAGTGAATGGAAGGATTGGGAAGTCTGGCCAGCAAGATAGGCAGCACAGACTGGCAAGAAAATCACAGCTAGTAAAAACGTGTGATAAACACAAGCACACAGTGCTGCATCACTCATCGATTTGGCGGTTGTTTTATCATTGGGGAGGGGGGCTTAAATAATTATACCGGTGATCTATTATGCAGAAACAAAGCATAGATTCATGGGAACAAAGGAGCTAAATAACTTGCAAGCAGGCTCATTAGGGTTAGTTGAAAATAAGTAAACATTGGAGGTGAGGAAAAAAGGTGACAGAGAGGCAATGTATGAATGGCCTGCTCTGATACCCAGGTGAGCCTCTATTTCCCAACTCTTTTTGTGGGATCTTAGATTGATGCCAGTGTGCACACGCACGCAAATGTCAACAATGGGCTCTGAAACTACCTATGAAAATAAGGGTTTGTAGTGACAGTGCCTTTTCATCATTTACTATAGAAGCAATGGCATACTGCTATAATCTATATTATTATGTATTTTATCTCTCCACTGATATCTAAAGTGAATGTTCTCACCACTTGTAGTCATTAAAGACCACATGGCTCTAGGATACAGGACAACTTCAGATTTGCGGAATTGCATTTGGGTAATTAATTACACTAAATTTACTTTGTACTTTTAAATGGATTGAGGCCGGTTTTACATATCCTGTTAAAAACTCTTATATGGTGTTGCTATGCCCTCTTAGAAAACTGTCCCATATTCTATCCATGAAGTGGCTGCAATTTGTCGGTGGATGAAGTGATTCAGATTATATAGTTGGATCTTTCTGGATGAAGACTATCTAAACATAAGATTTTACTGTGATTATTTCCATTATTACATTCACAACCAGGCACATTTGTAATTAGAGTAAATAAGGCATGTGACTAATCAAACTGACTGCCCAATTCATTGACCCTGTAACAATAAACTTAAAAAAGAACCTTATGTGGAAAGCAAGCACATGTGTGGAACATTTATTTAATTGATGTAAAACTCATCTGTGAGTTTTGGAACTGAAAAAACTAAACCTGTGCTAAACAAAAAATTATATTAGGGTAAGAATTTAGTTGACTGCACCCACAGGTCACAGGAGTATAAATGCACCAAAGAGTAACTTATTTTTTCATGTCTGTTCTGATCAATAATGATTCCGTATTTTCCATGGCAACTTCCTTAGTACATGATATATTTGATATATGAAGTTGTTTTGCAGCAAACCTATTCACTAATACTTCATTTCTTTCCTATGTACGCTTTTAATACACACAGTGTTAGATTAAACTCAGATGTGCTCTCATACTTTGAGACCCACACTCACTTTTGGTCATTATAATAAAATTTTAGGGCAGTCAAGTGCTTAAAAAATTAATTGTGCACTTAAAAAATTAATTGTGATTAATTGTGCTGTTAAACAATAATAGAATACTATTTAGATAAATTATTTTTGGATGTTTTCCACATTTTCAAATATATTGATTTCAATTACAACACAGAATACAAAGTGTACAGTGCTCACTTTATATATATATATTTATTACAAATATTTGCACTGTAAAAATAAAAGACATAGTATTTTTCAATTCTCTCAATACAAGTACTGTAGTGCAATCTCTTCATCATGAAAGTTGAACTTACAAATGTAGAATTATGTACAAAAAATAACTGCATTCAAAAATAAAACAATGTAACATTTTAGAGCCTACAAGTCCACTCAGTCCTACTTCTTGTTCAGGCAAACACTTAGACAAACATGATTGTTTACATTTTCAGGAAATAATGCTGCCCGCTTCTTGTTTACAATGTCACCTGAAAGTGAGAACAAGCATTCTCATGGCATTGTTGTAACCAGTGTCGCAAGATATTTACATGCCAGATATGCTAAACCAGGGGTCGGCAACCTTTGAGAAGTGGTGTGCCAAGTCTTCATTAATTTAAGGGTTCGCATGCCAGTAATAAATTTTACATTTACAGGGGCTGGCAGACGGAACCCCAGACTGGCAGCAGGGGCTGCAGATGGAACCCCAGACCAGCAGCGGGCTGAGCGGCTCAGCCCGCTGCCGGTCTGGGGTTCCATCCACCAGCCGGGGTCCTGGCCACCAGCCCCGCTCAGCTCACTTGCGGCCCGGGGTTCCATCCATTCAGGCCAGCAGCAGGCTGAGCGGGGCCAGCGGCCGGGACCCCGGCTGGCAGCAGAGTGCCACTAAAAATCAGCTTGCATGCCGCCTTTGGCATGCGTGCCGTAGGTTGTCGTCCTTGTGCTAAACATTTGTATGTCCCTTCATGCTTCAACCACCATTCCAGAAGACATGCATCCATGCTGATGACGGGTTCTGCTCGATAATGATCCAAAAAAGTGCAGACCGATGCATGTTCATTTTCATCATCTGAGTCAGATCCCACCAGCAGAAGGTTGATTTTCTTTTTTGTTGGTTCAGGTTCTGTAGTTTCCGCATTGGAGGGTTGCTCTTTTAAGACTTCTAAAAGCATGCTCCACACCCTGTCCCGATCGGATATTGGAAGGCACTTCAGATTCTTAAATCTTGGGTTGAGTGCTATAGCTATTTCGTTTTGTCAAATCTGTAGTGAAAGTGTTCTTAAAATGAACAACATACTGAGTCATCATCCAAGACTGCTATGACATGAAATATATGGCAGAATGAGGGTAAAACACAGAGCAGGACTCTGTCACAAAGGAGTTCAGTCACAAATTTAATTAATGCTTTTTTTTTTAAATGAGCATCATCAGCATGGAAGCATGTCCTCTGGAATGGTGGCCGAAGTATGAAGGAGCATATGACAGTTTAGCATATCTGACATGTAAATACCTTGCAATGCTGGATACAAAAGTGCCATGTGAACGTCTGTTCTCACTTTCAAGTGACAATGTAAATAATAAGTGGGCAGTATTATCTCCCATAAATGTAAACAAGCTTGTTTCTCTCAGTGATTGGCTGAACAAGAAATAGGACTGAGTGGATTTATAGGCTCTAAAGTTTTACATTGTTTTGTTTTTGAGTGCAGTTATGTAACCAAAAAAAAATCTACATTTGTAAGTTGTTCTTTCACGATAAAGAGATTGCACTATGATACTGGTATGAGGTGAATTGAAAAATACTATTTCTTTTGTTTATCATTTTTACAGTGCAAATATTTGTAATGAAAATATAAAGTGAGTATTGTACACTTTGTATTCTGTGTTGTAATTGAAATCAATATATTTGAAAATGTAGAAAAACCTCCAAAATATTTAATAAATTTCAATTGGTATTCTATTGCCTAACAGTGCAATTAAAACTGCAATTAATCACGATTAATTTTTTAAATCACGATTAATTTTTGGTTAATCGCATGAGTTAACTGCAATTAATCGACAGCCCTGTAAAATTTCCTTTCCCCTTACATAAGGAAAATGAGGAAAGGTGAAGGTGAAATAATGTATGAATAGAAGAAGCAGTAGGAGGCGATGTACAGATCAAGATGTACATCAGGATTAGCCTGGTATTTGAAATGTGGGTTTAAGGCCAAACCTGTGCAAGCAAGTGGTTAGATACATACCTAGACTAACATTCAGGTTCATGTTTGATGGTGATAAATTCTCATGTGCCATCCTAGCAACATATTAACTTCAAATGCCAGAAATCCCTGATGATCAAGAGATCTTGCATGTTTTCTGTTGTTGACCAAAGTGAATCAGAGTCCCAAAATGCTCTATGGCTACTGCTTTCGAAGTTCCTGATGGTGCAGTGGTAGTTTTATCAGATAAGGAATGTAATTACACTAAGGACTGGAAAACAGGCTCTCACAGACAGATGTATTCATCAGAAATATGTAAATTACTTTATTGCTGTAACTACAAATTTGACAGGATAAGATAGATGATCTTGTTGATCATTAACCAACATATATTCTGAACCAAAGTACAGCTAGTGTGGATGTCTGTAAATTTTGCTGACGTCTGACATCCTATATTCAAAAGATGATAAGGAACTGGTAAGAACTGTTATGTAAATCTTGGGAAATGTATGGAGGGGGAGAGAGAGAGTGTGTGTAGAGTCTTCTATCTGTGTGTGTGTGAGAGAGAGATGCCTTGTCAATCAAGGAATTGAACCCCTAACACTGTAGTTTGAAAACTGTCAGTATTACAAAATCATCCACTCATGAGATTTTCTACAACTTGAACTACATCCAATGCACATCGGGAAAACAGGTCTCTTTGAGTTATGGATCAGGCCTAGACCCGTAACTATAATGGTGAGTTCAGATCCCGGGGTTTGAATCTGACCCCTCTAGGTAAAATTCTCAGGAGGTTCAGTTATGAAGTGTGTTTGTGGGACCATTGCTAATTTTAGTGTTCCACCATCAAACCTAGCGTTCCTGACTGCGTTCGAGTGGGAGACAGGGAGATCCCCCACTGAAGAAAAAGCGAATACTAGTTCTTGGAGTGAGTCAGCTTGTTTATCTGTTTGGTTTTGCTTAATGCCTACAGGCCTGTTGGGGATTGTATGTTTGGAGACTATGTGGAGTGGGGCCGAGTGGCATATTAGCTACTAGCTGAGTGTACACTAGCAAGGCTTTAACCTCTTTCCTTTAATCCGTGACCATCCTTTCCCTGTGTGTTAATGAAGGGGCAGGGCTGAACTAGGAGAGAAGGGCTTAAAAGTCAGACACTAAACGACCAAGGGTTGCTAATGAACAGGGGAGGTTGGGAGGGAGAAATAATAAAATCGCCATGGTTTAAAAATGCTGCACTGCCAATACCAACAGTGCTCCCCTCTTCCCCACCTGCACCTGTGTCCAGGCAGAGAACACACCTGAGTCTTGGTGTGGATTTTCAGAGATTGTGGCCTGCATTTCCCCCTCATAGAAATCGAGTCTGGGGAGACCATTCAGTGTGAGAGGTACCTACACCTAGAATTTCTCAGGAAGCAGGTGGAAGAGCTACAGGAGGAGGTGACTTGGCTGAGGAACATCTGTGCACAAAGGGAATTCATTGAAAATATGCACATGGAGACCTTACAGATTAAGAAAGAAATGCAACTGGAGAGGACTGCAATAGCACCAACAGGGGAAGAGGAAATGGTTCCTTCACAGGGAGGAAGCTGGCTGCTGACTACTCCTGGCAGCAGGCAGTGCTCCACTCCTGCTCCCAACCCACTGTCCATGATACCTTGGCAATGAAGGATTAGGAATTTTCCCCAAAGGTGGAGGAGGAGAAGCCATGTACCCCCAGGTAAGTAGGGGGGAGGTGAGGGTGCAAGTGGTGTTTTCATCGATCCTTCTGGTCAAGGATAGGGGCCCAGGCAGAGACAAACACTTCCTGAAGGTGAATGCATGGCTGCGCAGATGGTCTCGCCAGGAGGGCTTTGGCTTCTTTGAGCATGAGATGCTGTTCCAAGCAGAGATGGGTCTACCTATCAAGAAAAGGAAGAGTATCATCGGATACAGACTGGAAAACCTAATGAGACACAGCCTGTCTAATGAATATCTTTAGATTTCTGTTTTCTAATGCAAGAAATACAGGGAATAAACAGGAATAACTTGAAATACTATTGAATAATCACAATTATGACATAATTGGCATCAGAGAGACATGGTGGAATAATTCACATGACTGGAATATGCACGTAGAAGGGTACATCTTGTTCAGGAAGGACAGGTAGGGGGAAAAAAGGAGGTGTTGCCTTGCACTGAAGTTGAGATAGATGTGGGAGGCAGACCTGCTGATAGTCTCTGACTAAGGATAAAATGGGTAAAAAAACAAGGGTGATGCCTTGGTAGGGGTCTACTATAGATCCCTTAACCAGGAAGAAGGGGTGGATGAGGCTTCCCCCCCCCCCAAAAAAAAAACAACAACAACTAACCAAATTATCCAAAGCACAGGACTTGGTGGTGATGGAGGACTTCAACTACCCAGAGCTCTGATGGGAAAATAATACAGCAAGGCACAGATTATCCAACAAGTTACTGGAATGGATTGGAGACAACTTTTTATTACAGAAGGTGAAGAAAGCAACAAAGGGGAGAGGCTGTTATTGATAGTGAGAAACTGGTTGAGAATTTGAAGCTGAAAGACAACTTGGGTGAAAGTGATCAGAAAACGATAGAGTTCATGATTCTAAGGAATAATAGGAAGGAAAACGGCAGAATAAAGATAATGGTCTTCAAGAAGGCAGACTTTAGGAAACTCAGAGAATTGGTAGGTAAGAGCCTATGGGAAAGAAATCTTAGGAAAAGGAGGTTAGGAGAGGTGGCAATTTTTTAAAGAGAAATTAAGGGCACAAAAGCAAACTGTCCCAGTGCGTAGTAAAGATAGGAAGTATGGTAAAAGACCATCCTAGCTTAACCTGGAGATCTTCAATGATCTGAAACTCAAAAAAAGAGTTATACAAAATCTAGGTCAAATTATGAAGGATGAATATAAAAACAAACAAACAAACACCATCATATGTAGGAACAAAATTAGAAAGGCCAAGACATAACATGAGATTAAACTGGCTTGGGACATAAAGGGTAACAAGAAAACATTTGACAATTACATTAGAAGCAAGAGGAAGACCAAGGATAGATTAGACCCATTACTCAATGAGGAGGGCAAGACAATAACAGGAAATGCAGCAGTGGCTGAAGTATTAAATGCCTTTTTTGTTTCAGTTTTCATCCAAAAGGTTAGTAGTGATCGAACAACTAGCACAGTGAACAGCAGTGTAAATGGGGTAGGGTCTGAGGCTAAAATAGGGAAGAAACATGTAAAAAATTACCTAGAATTACCTTCATGTCAGCAGGACCTGATAGCATACATGGCTGAAGAGATCTCTGAGCCATTAACGGTTATCTCTGAGAACTTGTGGAGAATGCAAGAGATCCCAGAGGACTGGAAAAGGGCAAATATAGTACCTATCTATAAAAATTAGAACAAGGGCAACCCAGGGAATTATAGAACAGTCAGCTCCTTTTTAATACCCAGAAAGATAATGGCACAAATAATCAAGCAAACAATTTGTAAGCACCTAAAAGAGAATAAGGTAATAAGTAAGAGTCAATATGAATTTGTCAAGAACAAATCATATCAAACCAACCTAATATCCTCCTTTGACAGGGTAACAAGCTTGTGGATGAGGGGAAGCAGTAGATGTGATATATCTTGTCTTTAGTAAGTCTTTTGATAAGGTCTCAAATTATCTTCTTATAAGCAAACAATGGGCATATAGCCTAAATGAACCTACTATAGGATGGGTGCACAACCAGTTGGAAAACTATACTCAGAGAGTGGTTATCAATGGTTCACAGTCAAGAGGGAAGAGCATATCAAGTAGAGTTCCACAGGGATCTCTCCTGGGTCCAGTTCTATTCAATATATTCATATATGATTTGGCTAACCGCATAGATATAAAGTTTGCAGACGATATCAAGCTGGGAGGATTTCATGCACTTTGGAGGACAGGATTAGAATTCAAAATGATCTTGACAAACTTAAAAATGTTCTGAAATAAATAGAATGAAATTCAATATGGATAAAAGAGTACTACACTTAGGAAGGAGTAATCAATTGTAAAAATACAAAATGGGAAAGACTGTCTAGGAAGGAGTACTGGAGAAGAGATCTGAGGGTTATAGTGGATCACAAACTAAGTATGAGTCAACAATGTAACACTGTTGCAAAAAAAAAGTAAGCATTATTCTCAGCTATATTAGTAGGAGCATTGTAAGCAAGACATGAGAAGTAATTCTTCCACTCTACTCAGCCCCGATAAGGCCTCAAATGGAGTATTGTGTCCAGTTCTGGACACCACACTTTGGGAAAGATGTGGGCAAATTGGAGAAAGTCCAGAGGAGAGCAACAAAAATGATTAAAGGTCTAGAAAACATGACCTACGAGGAAAGATTGAAAAAAAAATGGGGTTGTTTAGTCTGGAGAAGAGGAGAATGAGGGAAGACATGATAACAGTCTTCAAGTACATAAAAGGTTGTTATAAAGAGAAATGAGATTTTTTTTCTCCTTGTCCACTGAGGACAAGACAAGAAGTAATGGACTTACATTGCAAAAGAGAGATTTAAGTTAGACAGTAGTGAAAACTTCCTAACTTTAAGGGTAGTTAAGCATAGGAACAAATTACCTAGGGAGGCTGAGGAATCTCCATCATTTGAGATTTTAAAAAATTGGTTAGATAAACATACAGTGCTGCAGCTCCACCATACAGTGCTGTAAGCTCTCTATTGTAGCCGCTCTAAGTGAACAGGAAACAGCTCTCCCACTGACGTAATTAATCCATTCCCAACGAGCTTCTCCCACCAACATAGCAACATAGCATAGGTCAGTGTAATGTAGGTCACCTAGGGGTTGGCTTATTCTCATTCCTGAGCGATATAAGTTATACCAACATATGGGTAGTGTAGACATAGCCTTAGTCTTGCCTCAGCGCAAGGGACTGGAATAGATGACCTATTGAGGTCCCTTCCAGTCCTACATTTCCATGATTCTTGGAGACTTATGTCTTCTATTTATGTAGCAAAGAGATACAATATAATCAATGAGAATGCAGGCTTCCCCACATTGCTCTACTAATGTTTCTTAATCTTGTTCTAAAAATACTGCAAGTGTAAGAAGGCAACTGACTTAGGGCAGGTCTACATTAGAAGTGCTACAGCGGCGCAGCTGCACTGATGCAGCTGCGCCGCTGTAGCTCATCTGGTGAAGACGCTCCATGCCAACAGGAGCACTCTCCTGTAGGCATGAGAGGCGGAAATTATGTTGGCAGGAGAGCTGGAGTGGACAGCAGTTAGACCTCTGTAATTTGCCTCACTTGGGGAGGGAGGGGGATGTCTTTTTCACACCTGTGAGCAACGCAAGTTATATCGACTTAAGCAATACTGTAGTATTTATTTGACCCCACCCAACTACAGAATGCACTTTATATTTGTAATTCCTAGAGCGTAAGTAGCAGCTTTTCTGGGAAGCAGGCAGGGGAATATTATTCACTGCCACATGTAAAAGTGCACAGTGCATTACAGGATACAAAATAGTGAAATACACTATAGAAGCCCAAGAGTCTTGGTAGATTTTAAACAGCTGAGATCTGCTAGGCTTAGAAAACAGAATTACAATTTCTCACCATGCCAGAAGAGAGGCACAGAAAGGATACCTGCAGATGCAGGGAGTAGCAAGTTTTTGAGACAGCACATCGCTCACCCGCGCCGCTTCTCGCCGCCCCCATTGGCCCGGGACGGCGAACCGTGGCGAGTGGGGGCCGCGATCGGCCGAACCTGCCGCATCAGCAGGTAAATAAACTCGCCCGGCCCGCTAGGGTGCTTACCCTGGCGAGCCGCGTGCCGAACGTTGCCGACCCCTGCACTAGAGCTAGGAGCAGCACCACAGATACACTGTAGGGGAGTTAGGACTTGTTGAGCTGAGGTGGACTGAATTTGAAGGACAGGAACTAGGGCATGTTGTAAGCAGAGGACTAATAGGTTAAGATAATACGAGCCAGATAAGCATTCTGAAATTCTGAATGTACACCCTGCCTGTACTGAATTGAGAAACCTCTAGATATTCTCTCCTCATGACTTGCAAGAAATATGACTAAAGAAATATGTCTAAAACATTTACAGTATGTATGCAGTGTCATCTGGAATGCTATGCACATCTTCCAAAGAAGAGAGAGCAATGAGATGCTACACTACAATGCTTTATGTTTGACATGAATGGATAGCAGCACTTCCCTCTTCAATCAAGTAAATCCTTTTTTTTAACCACTTCTTTTTTTCATATGACAACTAAGAAATGTCAATGTTCACGTTTATCTTCCACTCTATGGCTTCCAGTGACATAGAATGAATCAAGACTGTACCTCCAGAGAATGATCTTAGGGAACAGCGGTTCACTAGAAGTTCCATGGTCTTCTCCACATTCACAATCAGGCTTTTTTCCATTTTCCATTTGAGTAATAAGTACTTTCAACACCTGTGTGAAGTTCTGATGTAGCTCACTGTGATCCATATCTTATGTAATATGGCATGGTGAAGCCAGGTAGGTGGTTTGTAGGATCTGTGATCACATCTTGATTTTTAACCCTGCTGTTTTCCCACACCCTCAGCCACTTGTCTTTTGGTGACAGCCCAAAGATTCTGAGAGTTTTGGTTGCTGACCAGTAGGTTCCTGGACTTAAGGGGGTATCTCAGGAGGTTATGAAGATCACAGATGAGCAAGACTGGGTTCATTATTGCAGTCACATTCTGATATTATTGATGCTTTTAAAGTTATCTCATGATTTTGGGGGGCCTGATACATGATTTTTAAAATTCTGGCACTACTGCCACTATCTTCAGGGCCAGCTCCAGGCACCAGCTCAGCAAGCAGGTGCTTGGGGCGGCCAAGGGGTAGGGGTGGCATGTCGGGCTCTTTGGCGGCAATTGGGCGGCAGGTCCCTCGGTCCCTCTCGGAGGGAAGGACCGGCCACTGAATTGCCGCCGAAGAAGAAAGCAGCGCGGTGGAGCTGCCGCCAAAGTGCCGCCGTTCACGATTGCGGCTTTTTAAAAAAAAAATTCTGCCTCTTGGGGCGGCAAAAACCCTGTAGCCGGCCCTGACTATCTTTGTATACTACTTTCGGAAATAGGTACAGAACTGTTATAATTTGGATGCAACATTTATTAAGAAAAACGCTGACCCATTATTTTTAGCTGTTTGAGACTAGCTTTGAGCAGAGGGTTGGACTAGATGACCTCCTGAGGTCCCTTCCAACCCTGATATTCTATGATTCTATGAATACTGCAATTTCCTCTTCCTGGCAACTTCATAAAAACTCTATGGGATTGGCTAGCCCCCTGGTGACACACACATTAGAATTTGCCAGAGTCAGAAGGGTTAAGATGTGGTGGACAAACTTTGGTGATGACTTTACGCTTACAGTAGGAGTGATCTGGAATGGCAAACATACATTTATTAGTTTTCAGTTTCCTGCCTTTCCCTCTCCCACTCCTATCTACATATGTTTTGAGTGAGTAATGACTTTAGCTTGCTGGTGAGCTGTCAGAATAGCTCAGAAGAGTGAAACACTGTCAGGCCTCAGGCAGAGCATTGTAACTGATGAAGTGGAACCAGAACACACACACACACACACACACACACACACACACACACACACACACACACCATCACTAAACAGCAAATACTCTGTTAAAGCCCATTAAAACTGAAAGGTTTCTTGCATATTCACACTCACAGGACAGGTTTTCAACTGATATATTTCCCATCTATCTGCACATGTGTGTTACAAGAGCTCACATGTCAGAGTGAGAAACATTTGATTACATTATCCCTTTTTGATAACTTGGTTAATTAGAACAGAATCCGTACAACAACAATTATCTGCTTATGAAAAACAAATTAAGAATCCTTGCAGAATTTTTTAAAGTGCAATATGTTTTCCATAGTACATAATAATAAATTTTAAACTTAAAATAATAACCATATATTTTGAATTCTAAGTATGTGATTACTGAAATATAAAATCTAACAAAAAGCACAGTCCTGCAAACCTTATAGCACCTGCATACTTCTATATGTACATATGTACAAAATATGTGGCGACATTGCATATATCATACTTTGCATTTATTATTCCTGTTACTGTTGAAAATAATCTGTTATATTATTGTGATGCTTTGGGGGTTCACACAGACCAATAAGTCGTCGTGTCACTGCCCACCCTGTAACTCTGGGTGCTTTTGTACTGTGCAGCTTTCAGACCCCTGACACGAGTAGCCTGCCCACAACACAATGGCCTCACCCTGGCTGCCACCAGCCTGGTTACTCCTTGCAGCGTCATACCAAGAGCCTCTGCAATCCTGAGTCTCCCCAAATCATCTCCCCCGCAGTGTCCAGTCCCTCTCTCTGGGTCCTCACTGAAGCTATCAAGTTTGCTGCCTCAAAAGAGACAGAATACACGCCAGCCTGTTCGATTAGCTGAGAATTTTACCCTTTAGTTGAATATACAGCACTGAGATGGTTTTGCAAAAGTAAAACATGTTTATTAACAACAAAACCTAGATTTAAGTGATACCAAGTAGTAGAAATTGGGATAGAAATGGTTACAAACAAACCAAAGTAAAAATATGCTTCTAAGGACAAGTCTACACTACAGCGCTACATCGGTGTAGCGCGCCTGATGAAGATTTGTTATGCCAGGGCTGGCCAAACTCATTGACCCTCTCAGCCGCATACGACAATTGTCAGAAGTTCGAGAGCCGCAGTGCACCTGCTGAAGCACGAGGCTTCAGTCCTGTGGGGACGGGGGTTTCAGGGCTTCAGCCCCCTAGGAGGCACCTGTCCGGACTCAGAGCTTCAACCCCACTTCTGCTGAAGTTCCGAGCCCCAGCAGGCAGGGCCGGCTCCAGGCACCAGCGAAGGAAGCAGGAGCCTAGGGCGGCTAATAGAAAGGGGCGGCAGTGCATCCCTTGTCGGGGTGGCACGTCCTGATCAGGTGGCGGTGGCATTTCTGCGGCAGCAAAAGCGGCCCGCTCCGGATTGGCGGCAATTCGGCAGCGGGTCCTTCACTCGCTGTCTTGCTCCTCGGCGGCACTTCGGCGGCAGCTCGATCGGGTGGTTCTTTTTTTTTTTCACCCCTAGCGGCGGCAAAAACGCTGGAGCCGGCACTGCCAGCAGGCATGCCCTGTGGGGCTGAAGCCCCAAGACTTCCCCCCTCCCTGCTGGGCAGAAGCCAGAGGCAATGTATGAGGGGGCATGTGCCCTTCCCCCCCCAATTTTTACCAGAGTTTGCTGGCCCCACTCAGTGACATGGTGTCACGGGGCCCCCTCCCTGCACGGCAGCTGCTGGAGCCAGCAAGCTGGGAGCTGCAGCCATGGGGAGAGGCAGTGGCAAACAGCTGAGAGCTGCAGGGAGAGCCACTGCTTTTGCTGTTGCCTCTCCCCATGGAGCTAAAGCAGTAGCTCCCCCCTGCAGCTCCCAGCTGTTTGCCGCTGCCTCTCCAAGTGGATCTAACACCTGGGAACTGCAGGGAGGGGCCACTTAGGGTAAGAGGGAGTGTGTGCCTGGGGTGGCATTACTCAGTTTGTTGTGTGGGGGAGCCTTTAAATTGTGCCCTTTCCCACTCTCAGCAGACACCAGTCGTCTCTGGCAGAAGCCCCTAGCCCCACCACTACACGGCACGGCAGAAGCCCATAGCTTCTTCCCCCTGTCCCCCAGTCTGGTAGGTGGAGAAAGGGAGATGGGGTTCTGGGAGGCGCCGCAAGCCACAGTTTAACTGTGAAAGAGCCGCAGTCTTCAGTGAGGATCCAACACAGAGCCCAACGAGCTTGGTTTCTTTACCTCCTCAGGTGAAGGATAACCCAAAGTCTTTTTCCAGTTTCTTCAATTCCCCCAAAGTTCATTGTCCTGGTATCAAGAGCCAGGAAAGTCTCCAGGTGCATTCTGTCTCTAGTCCCCACCATACAAATAAAGTCTTCACCCCTGCCACTGAGCTGATTGCTCAGTTTAGGGCTGATGTATCCCCACTGTCGATGGCTCACTAGGTAGACAGGGGGAATTCACTAAGAAAAAACCTGTTTACCAACTTTTCCTGACATGCCTGGTTTAAATACATTTTAGTCACATATTTTCAGCGAATCTATTCTAGTTCTTTACATGTTAACTGCACGTACATCACACAAGCATATCAATGATCAGGGAGCTACTAGTTTTCCAATGATATTTTACCAGACACCTTTTAAAGAAACATCATGATAGCTGTGTTTGAGATGCACTGAACTGGCCAGGCCAGCTGACACTGCTACATACTAGGGAGCTCCATCCCCTCTGGCACTGGGGTGCTCTGAGGCTCAGAATTATCTTTAATGCACACCCTAAAATACACAGCATGTGAAACGCAGAACACCAAATTTTCCAAGAGAAAACTTGAATATTTGAATGCTTGATTTTACAACCTTAAAGTTGCATTAAAGCTGTTTTCGTTTTTTTTCTTCTATTAAACAGACAACACAACTATCTCTAAATAGGACATACAACCTTTTAAGAAATCACATATAGACTGTCCAGTGGGATGACAACAGATACATTATTTTTTTCAAACAGTCAGGTCCCAATTCTTCCACCCTTACACTGAGGAATACACTATTTTAGTAGTAATTGTATTGATTGTGGGGGTAGCACAACTGCACCTTATGTGATCACTTAATTTACCAGTGATGGGTGCAAATTTTTCATTTTTTTAAAACATTTCTTTGTCTTCCCCAGCTCAAAAATAACCTATGACTATTTCTTCAATCTCCTTCAGAACTTGTATTCTGAGAATATTTAAAGGAAATAGACTGTTATTAAGCAACGTTATTCATTGTTTTTGTTCTAGACAGTTTCGTCTCTGGCAGAAGCCCCTAGCCCCACCACTACACGGCACGGCAGAAGCCCATAGCTTCTTCCCCCCGCCCCCCAGCCTGGTAGGTGGAAAAAGGGAGATGGGGTTCTGGGAGGCGCCGCAAGCCACAGTTTAACTGTGAAAGAGCCGCATGTGGCGCACGAGCCACAGTTTGGCCCCCCCTGTGCTATGCCAATGGAAGAGCATTCTCCCTTCACCGTAACTGCTCCACCGCCACGAGAGGCAGAAGCTATGTCAGTGGGAGAGCATCTCCTGCCAACATAGCTCCGATGTGGATAACGCGTCTCTGTAACTTGCTTTGCTCAGCAGGGGTGTCTTTTTCACACCCTTGAGTGATGTAAGTTGCATCGACTTAAGTGGTAGTGTAGACCAGCCCTAAGACTAAAGTCTAACTTAACAAACTTTTGTTCAAAGTAGTTTTCTCATCCCATTCATTTTCCCAGCATAGACTGGGAAATTCTGAGAATATTTAAAGGAGATAGACTGTTATTAAGCAACGTTATTCATTGTTTTTGATCTAGACAGTTTAAGGTGGAATCCTGTTGCCACTGAGATCAGTGGGTTTTTTGGCCATTGGTTTCAGTGTGAGCAGGATAAGGTGTGTATGAGTTTATTGTTTGATGTGTCTAAATAGAACAGAAGGGTGTTTAGATGGATGACAGCTAACAGATCTTCCTTTCAGTGTAAGTGGTTTTGGATTTTGTAGGAGCACGTTTCCTGATCCACAGCTACCAGGGGCCTGGCAGAAGTCAGAGCAGCAGAGAGACTGCTCTAGCTTTCTCCACTGGCATCGCATCCTTAATAGATCTTATGCCACTGTGGAATTAAGGGTAGGGACGTCCTACTCCAATACATCCTCTTCCAGCTCTAAAATATTCCGTCTCTCCTTATGTCTGGGTAGGAGGGTGGTGGATGGTGCTCTCTTAAGGAATGAGAACCTCCATCCATTTTAAAGCCACCTTGCACTATTTACATGTCACAAAGTGACCTTAGAGGACCAGAAAATCTGGCCCAACATTTCTTCTTCTTCTTTTTTGTTTTTTTTTGTTAAATATAAGACATGACTTCTTGAATTCAGCTCAGGTTTGTAATGATTAACATTTGTTAATCTCTGATCACTGTTCAAATGGATATAAGGGAAATAAGTCTGTTGATTACAGAAACAATCACAGTTCCCACTTGGTAAAAGATGCTGGCTACAGTGAAATATAAGACACATCCCATTGCTGCATGTGTTTCACTTGTTGCTTATTCCATATAACAACAAAAAGTATGTTATATTCTTTCCATTCTTGTATGTGCTAACAATTCAATGTAGTCACAAGCTGAACTCTGCATTAAAAGTGACCAGAACTATAAAGAATACAAAACAGTTGCTCTTAATCACAGCCTATAAAATCAGCCAGTGCTTTGTAATGCAAAAATTTCCACCATAGAGCTCCTTTAGTGAAATGAAGTTTTAAAATGTCAGGCTAGATCCCAAAGGTGTAGATTCAGTGTCAACTGCTGAGATTTTGGAAGAGATTTTTCCCCATTCTTCCCCTTTTTGCATTAAGTGAGCTGAAAATAGCATTTTCAGAGGCAGGCAGTGAGCCCTGACAGTACCGACAGGCATCACTGACATAATACGAGCTACAATGAATGCTCAGGGGGAAAGACCTTGTCTATTCTTGGCCCCCTTGCAGATGCATTTTGATAATCGGCAATGTAATTTCTAAATAACTGCAGTAAAAAGAAGGGAATAAAAAGTACATTGCAGCTCCTTTCCTCAGGATATGTCAGATTCAAACTCTCATTGGACTCACCTCTCCCCTAAGATTTTGACTTCAGAAATGGAACTGGGAGCATCAGCTTCTTCAAGCGCTTCACTCCGCAAGGTGTGTAGCAGGGCCGGCTCCAGGCACCAGCTTAACAAGCAGGTGCTTGGGGCGGCCCAGGGAGAGGGGCGGCACCTGCGGCAATTTGGGGGTGGCAGGTCCCTCACTCCCTCTAGGAGCGAAGGACCTGCTGCTGAACTGCCGCCGCCGCCGATCGCGGCTTTCCCCCCCCCCCCCCCAATTGCCGCCGCCGATCGCGATTGCGGCTTTTTTTATTTTTATTTTTATTTTTATTTTTTTTTTGCTTGGGGCGGCAGAAATGCTGGAGCCGGCCCTGGTGTGTAGCACCCTCAATTCTCACTGATTTTAGTGGGAGTTGAGGATGCTTAGCAGCAGGTTAGAGCACTCTGAAGCACCTCACCAGATCAAGCGTTTCATGTAACTGCTTTGGTTTTAAGTAGAGATGGGCTCAAACCATAATACCAAATCTGAACGTCAAACTTCTGTAAGGGACAGAACCAAAACTCTGGGTATATACCCAAATGGAGAGGCTGAAAACCTGATCCTATCCAACTTTTCCCAAAATATGGGAAGTTCATGGCCCTGATCCAGCTAGGTGTTTATGCTTGTGAAATCAATAGGATTGCACATATGCTTAAAGTTAGATAAGTGCTTAGGTACCTTGCCAGATTTGACAAATTACAACAATAGATTTGATCTATAACAAAGCTTAAATTTGCGACTGGTGTTGGTTCATAATAATATATGGAGATATACCTATCTCATAGAACTGGAAAGGACCCTGAAAGGTCATCAAGTCCAGCCCCCTGCCTTCACTAGCAGGACCAAGTACTGATTTTGCCCTAGATCTCTAAGTGGCTCCCCTAAGGATTGAACTCAACAACACTGAGTTTAGCAGGCTAATGCTCAAACCACTGAGCTATCCCTCCCACTAACCTGTTGTTTTAAGCAGACTTGATACCGGCATTTTCAGAAAGCCTGAGACATACTGGAGGTGATACAAAGATTTAGAAATGTATTTACATTTAAAAAAATCTATTTAAATTAAAAGTTCATTATGATTTTACTTCTATAATCTGATTTTGCCATTGTTCCTTTCACAGAAAAACAACACACATACCTAATTCTTTTTTTAAATGAAATCTATGAAAAAAGATTAATTGTAATAAGTGGAAGTTCTGTATAATAAGAATTGGGTTTAACATAACTGTATGGACAAACATACTTTCCACAGCTGTACAAATGAAAAGCAAATGCCTGTTGTGCATATAAAGTATGGTAGAAAAATGAGCTAACTAAAGAGCTATTAACATAAAAAGCAACATTAGCACTGAACTGCATTTAATGTTATTCTGTATCATTTAAAACAGATTTCCAAAACATTAAATATCCTTTCAAGCTTGTTGGAATCTTGTTCCAGTAAAAGCTGATGTGCTTATTTCTGGATGTTTCCACACAGCTGTTTTCAGAAGTTCTGTAAAATTTGAATTTACTTAAAAACCAAACTGCAGAGCTATTCATTTTAAGATTTTTAATAATTTGCTCCATTTTAATGAGAATACATTCACACAAGAGAAAGCCTGTGTGCTAGAGGTGGAGAAGCAGAAGACTGAGAGACATTGGCCTCAAAGATAAATTACCTTTTGCATATACAATGTTTTGGTCGTTATAATTAGAATAAGAAATCCTAAAAGCAGAATAGAAACTATTTGTTTAATTACTAAATTAAAATAAAATTATTAAAAGTACTTTAGCCAAGACTATGTCCTTTCCCCCCTCTCTCATATACGCACTTTTATATTTAATGATGGTAGCGAAATTATCATATTTCGATTACAAAATCTACTTTAAGTTTTAAAACTATGACACACTGTTGGATGTGTCTGTGGTCCTCAGCCCATTTCTATGGGAATAATGAATAATTTTAAAGGTAGAAATCGTAAATCAGTTTCCTACAGATATTTGTGTGTGGTGTTTGCTTGCAAAGCGTACTCTTTCTGCATGATAATGGGTAGCCCAGATTTAACAGCGCAAGCTGAAAAACTTCTAACAAGGTTGAGGCAACTGGGAAATAGGAATGGACAGGTTCAGTTAATAAACCTGAATGGGCTGCATAAGTGGAGAGCTTATTCAGCCCATTCAGGTTTATTAACTGAACCAGATAATAAGGAAGAAAAATAAATTAAGCTGGAATTAGTGAGTTAATCAACTAGTCATACTTTTCTTTATTAATGCCTTTAGCATTAATGATGTTTAAAACAGGACAGATAAAATAAGAATTGACTAGAATCTTCACTTATTACTTGATTCAAACATCGGATCCAAACCTTCTCTCCCATATCCCCCCTCCCCCGGGAAATGTATCCACCCTTTGAGGGGTATACTACATCTGGCAGATATTCCCCTCCTCAGAATCATGGGACTTCAATGCCACAGAGCAATCTCTGAAGGATCATGGCAGAAGGAAGGAAAATGCAGTAGATCCAGGATGCTCTCTCCTCACTGAACTTTTGTTCCATAGCTTAATTAGTGCATTTTGCTACCTCAAGCAGGGGACAGTATTTGGTCCACTAAGTTATTCCACTCTGGAGTGCATTAAAATGCTGTCTATTCTAGAAAAAACAAGTAAATTACAACATTTAGCTTTGTGTGTTGTCCCTCTGTGGAAAGAGTGTGTTTTCCTCCTCTATAAACAATGAAGGACATATTTTCAAAAGTGGATTCTAAATGTGTGCACCAAAGTGTTTAGATTGCAATTCCGAACTTGTGTTTGTGCACCCCAAATTTTAATTTGCATATGTAAATGATATAACTAGGTATGAAAAACTGATGTTTTGGGTAGAAAAAAAATGTTCATTAGAATGGTATCAGTAGTTGTGGTCCATAGATTAAGTCAATGCCTTGTTGTCTATTTCCATACAAACCTTTAATGTGTGTATCATACAGATATATACACCAGTTTGTAAGTGAAATTAGAGGACAGTATACTTACTTTCTCTGTAGACACAACCATTTATATATAATCCTAATATGCTTTGTACCTGTGTATGTGTATATATTTTGATAAAATACAAATTATTATAATCATAACAGTACTCTCCCATGAACACTACAATCATTCCTGAATTAAGCCACATAGCACCTTCAGACCAGTATTTTACTGAGATCCCCAATTTAGAGATATCTAAACTGAGTCAAAGAAAGTTTTAAGAGACTTGTCAAAAGTCTCAAAAAAAGATACCCTATGGAAGAAACCAGGTTTCCTAACTTCCAGTACTGTGCGTTGAACAACAGCTTATTTTTCGCTGCACAGATATATTCTAGTTCAAACAACAATTAATTTAGGGAAATTCTATGGTTTGTGTTATGCAGACTAGATGATCACAATGGTCCATTCTGGCCTTATGAATCTATGAATAATATACAACCATTGATACAGGTAAGCACTTGGAATGAAAATAACTGTATTTTATGGGCCTTGAAACAACAATCTTCACAGAAACACAAACAAACATTTTTTGCTTAAATGCTTTCCAATAGGGGGACCACCTGGGACAACTCAAGCAGGAAAGAGGAGATGTCTCATGATAATCCATTAACAGCTTCCACTTGAGGATGGTTAAGGGACAATTCCAGAACTATTAGCTCTGATAATTTGGCCTGGTCCCCTGAGTCAGTCTATGGAAATGGTTTGACCAGAAGGGAGCAAAGCCTACCAACACTTGCAGAACAAACATTCTGGAGAACAAAGGAACATAGCAAAGTTTGAGAGGGCATTCGCAGAGGGAGGGGGGCAAAAGTAAAACCCCACTGAGAAACATCAGATACAGGAACCTGACGGGTTGTCTGAAGATGCTCCGCCTGCATAGGTCATTATTATGGGATAGCCATATTTTAGGCAAGACAGATATGCATACAAGTTATTTGTTTTAAAATACTTTTTTCGCTAATGCTTTTTTCCAACAACTAAGTAACTATACATTGCTTTAAGAAGAGTCTAAGAATACCAAAGGTTGGAAGTTTCCAAAAAGAAGAAACAAAAATGCTCGAAATTCAGTTGAACTTGCAAAGTGATAAGGGGTGGACGGGGTGGTTTGACCCTGATCCTGGATCAAGGAGTGGGAGAAATGCAAAATTCCATCCTGAAACAGGAAAGGCTAAAGGTCCAAGACCTGAGAAGGGTGCCCTCAGAGAGTCCAGAAAGGGGACAGAGTGCAGCTAGTCCCATAATAGTAAGAGTTAGCATTTGGCCACAAATAAATAAACCAGCCTTCCCCTCCCCCCCTACCATCGCCAAACACAACTTCACATGTGTCTGAGTATAAAAAGAAAACATTCTTTGTGCTTCATATTAAGTTTGTTCACAGTAAACTAATTTCCCCATTGCATCCTGCCAACCCAATATACAGTTTTATAGGTACTTTGCTCCCCTAACTGGCCAGTTCAAAAATAGGATTCCATTCACATTTTGTTCAGAATGTTTTTTTATGCATCTCTATGAATGCTGAGAAATCCCAATTGTCTTGTGAGGAGGTTATTTTTTTAATTCTGGTGTAATATCTCATGTTATATCACACAGGAACTGTTTATTGTTAACCCATTTAACAATAAATCCTGCAGTTTGGAAGGACTGAAAAAATAAATAGATCACTGGATTCCAAAAGGTAAAATGTTCCAGGTGGGATTACTGAGAGTGCAGGTCATCTTTTTGGTTTAATGGTTTCTTCTGAACTGTATCAAATGCAGGGTACGATTAATATTGTATTTTTCCACTACAAGGATCAGTGAATATATATATATTGGACTAGAATGTCTTCCCTGTATAGCTTGCTCATCTGAATTTACCAGAGGTGGTAGTGTTTTAGGCATACATTTTCAAGAATATCCTCCAGTATTGCAGGCGCTTTCAATTAAATGCTAGCACAATTATTTGTTCTTGTAATTGTACCTAATTACTTTACAAAATCTGCACTGGCAATTCTGGTAATACATCTTCTAAATGGGTGCAATTGTGGGTGGAAATTGTTAGGCCTGAAATTTACTGCCTGAATTTATCTGCTGGATGAAAGTTTCACCCACAATACTGGCGGAGGCCTGAATAAAAATCCTATGTGAAATCCTGGCTCCATTGAAGTTAATGGCAAAAGTCCCAATGACTTCAATAGATTCGAGATTTTACTATAGGGCTTTTGGCTGTTTGGAATCAGTGGTTTCTGCAGAATAAGTTGGTGGACTATATTCAGTTCTTGGTGGAAGGGTGTTCACATCTCATGAGGACTGAGTAAAATGGTTCATACAAAGGACCAATGGGAACTATACCTGGTTGAGCTTTGGATATGTTTCGTATATATTATTTCCACTTTAAAAATATCTTATGCGGTCTGTAAACAACAAGGGGATGAAAATGCAGGATATTGGTGTGGAGTGGAGTATCCCAAATACATTCCTCCTTCTTGCTGTACAGGCTGCAGGGAGGGGGAATGGAGTAGGCACATTGCATCTGGCTCTGTGCCTTTGAAAGATCCCTCTTGCACTAGGGTGGTTCTCCTGAGATCTGATACACTGGCTCTATGGCCAGATTGCATGGTTATGTGACATAAAAAGCTGTACCACACAGCATGAATTTATGATCCACTGTGTCTTTTTGTACCACTGTTGTAGAAATGAAGATACTCTGCTGATTATACTTCATGACCACATTATTCTGTCGCACACTTCAGTGCTGCTAATACTGTTAGTGTAGTGTTACAAGTGCACATCCCATGGAACCAATTTTGCTTTCACTGAATATACAGATAATTATGTAAGTATCAAGGTTAGAATGTTAAAAATATTCTTGTGTGCAGCTAGAAACACACGTTTAGTTCTTGGAGTAAAGTAGATGAAAGGCTCAAACTGGCAATCATTTTAATGCATATATTGAGAACATTACATGGACTAAAATAGATGTTAAAATAGCTTTAAAAGGTTAATGGAAAATCAACTTTTGAGGTCATAAGTCATAACACTCCATAGTAAGAATCTGATAAAGCCATTTCAACGTCATAAGAAGAAAAACCTTTTTCAGCTTTTAAAAAAATTGAGACTTAAAACACTGCACACACAACTATTTCTTGAAACAAAAGGCAGTCATGCCAGTAAATGCATTTTTCTTTAGTAAGTAAATATTCAACAACAGAGATATGAGGCATATGCAAGATTTGTCCCCATTGCAATCTTTCCTTAAACCCCTACTTGGTATTAGAATAAACTATGTATTTTATAGAGCAGCTTCATAGCAAGACAATTTAGATTCTTTACCAAATGCATAACGTTAATGAGGAAACTTTCCAAAGACAATATATTTTGCTGTTCATCCAAAGGAGCTTGGCTGCTCTGTTTCACCTCAGTGCTCATGTGCTGCTGCTTCAGCAGCATGATAAAATGGAAAGAAACAACATGCAAAGATGCCTGAAGGGACTCACCATCTTTTGCAAGACCAAAGTGAAGGCACAGCCAGCAACCTGCATCTAAGAAACATTTCCTTTTCTCCCTGAGTTTATTTTTACACCAAAAAGAAACAGCTTTTGCCAACTATACTCAGAAAGTAGATATAGCACAGCACATAGATGATGCCATTTCCAGGGAGCATTGCGTAAAAAGTTTACTTTTAACTCTATTACAAGTAATGTCAATTGAAAATGCCAAAGGACACACCATAATTCTGCATGGCTACACTAACATATAAAACAGCTAGGCCAAGTTAGTTTAAATAGGAGCTGCATTGCTCACGCACAAGTTGAATTACATTCCTAGGGCTAGGTTCTGTTCTCTGTTACACAGATGTAAATCCAGATGTCGATAGAGTTACTCTGAATTTACACTGGTGTAACTGACAACAGAATCTCACCCCTAGTATTTAAGTTTTATGCAACATAAAAGATGTATGTATGTCTGACATCTTTTCCATTCATTATATACAAGAATGACTTTCTCTGCCTTCTAAAATAACACTCCCAAATCACAAGGGGCTGCCAGAAACCTGTCACAGATAGTAATCTATTTGCCCAGGCTCCTGAATAATAATGAAAGAGAAGACACTGAGTGTCAGTTCCCAGCACATAAATTAATGCTTCATATTCGCAATTAAGTCTTCTCAGTAAATAACATAATCACGTTTGATTCTGGTGCAACTTTTATTCATTTTAATATAAGCAACCAGTTAGTGATATAGTGGAATACATAGTCAAGTAACAATAACAAATAGGATTAAAAGTTTGAAATGGCAAAATTCTGCACAAATTAAAGGAAGCTTCAAGGATATTTTTACTAGGAATGGGATTCCTGTTTTGATTCTGAGTAAAAACCCCATGCTGTAAGGGAAAAGAAGGTCTCTTCTCCCCCTTTTGGAGAAATGGCCAAAGCTAGCTCTGACAGATTTAATTTATTAAATGATAACTTCACCCCTCTATATTTCTGTGCAGTATTTTATGTTGTATTGTTTGGCATTTGGTTTTGGAAATGATATTAAATGGTTTCTGTAAATGAATTTATCAGTTCAGAGTTAGCTGTACCTTTGACCTCTCTCTCCATCTCTCTACGTGCACATGTTTGAAGTAACACACCCAGTGCCTGTGTTTCTCTCGGAGTGCAATCCCATCATTCACCCCACTATTAGACTGGGGCTCCAGGACCTCTGCTCACCAACCATGTTTCTTTAGCAGGTCCAGCTGGGCTTGGTGCCTGCCAGAGATTTCCCTCCGGGAGCTATGAATAGTAGGTAAATGCAGTGACACAGGACAATTTCTTCACAACGAAAAGCATTCCCCTGCTACTGGTGAACACATTACAGTCTGCTTCTCTGCAGACACTGACTCTTCCCTCTGTGTCTTAGGGCAGTCTTAATTTTATTCATTTCAAAGTTCTTGTATCTGCCCTGGGACTCTCGAATTCAGTCAAGACAGATTATACATCCCACCAGGGAGGCTGGAGATGGACCTCTTACATTTGGCTCAGTGTATTGACAGGTAAGCACCAGCAGCTGAGACCTACTGAGCCATAATTAAACAAACAGAATTTAATACTATATTCATAAAAATATCATAGATCTCTCCCACATTCTTCAGTTTTAAAATGTTAGTTTTAAAATCAGCAATGCAGAGTTGATGGAACTTCTAGGAGAAAGGCTACCAACATAAATAATCAACCGCACAGGCCCTTAAAATGGAAAAGTCTGAGCTTTAGGGTGTAAGTCCCATTCACTGCTCTGATCCCCAGCCAAATGCATATGATACAGATTGGGGTTAAAAAGATATTGCAAACTGAAGTTGATTATGACAGGTTCCACATTTAGGACTGAACTTTGTCCCTTGCACCCTGGCCTGGAAGCAAGTGGAAGCAGCATGCTTTGGCCTCTGTAACAAGGGATGCCCCCTTGAATCTCTACTGAGTAATCCAGGGGTAGTCAATTATTTTTTGTCAAGGTCCAAATTTCTTGATCATGGTATAGTTAAGGTCCAGACACAATAATAATAAACAACAGTAATGATAAATATAAGTAAATAAAAAGATTTCAGGATCTGTTCAAAAGCATCTGTTGGTCCTGATTTGGCCCGCAGTCCACCTATTGACTACCCCTGGAGTAATCCTTTCAGGCTATTCCATAGTATGATGTTAAGGGACACTACAGGGATCTCCAGACCTCCATGGATGGAAGGAGACTTACTCTGACCTCAAACATTTGAGGATGAGAAGAGTTTAAAGAGAAGGAAAGACATGAGACTTTGTAGATGAGAAAAGTTTTGGGAGAGGTAAATCTCAGGTACCTAAGTCACAAAATGCTGAACTAGGAATAGAGTGTAAGAGTTGTGATACCCAGTCTTCTGGCTATTAGAAAACATTTCCTTCACCCCCTTTCTATTACATGAAGCCTACATGAATATTCAATAGCACCTTAGGGACATCACTGCTAGAATGTGCATAAGCATAACCAATACAATTGCAGAAGCTCTCCTTTCTATTGCATCCTAATGTTCCTTTCTTTATAGCTACTTTAATCAGAAAGCAATAATGTTGGTGGTGAAAAATCATGTTGAACTTTCTAAAGATAGAGAAGCCAACAACTATCACATTCTGACATGTCCTTTTTAACAACCTTTCAATACCAGCCTCTTGTTGTTCCAATAGGATTTAAATAGTTTTAAATAAGCCTCCTTCAGCTTGCCAAATAAGATTCCAAGAGAGCTGTCCCTGGATGCAAATATGCATATTAACAAAATACAGAGAAAGAAGAGCTTCTGAAGTAAAACCTCATGTGCTCTGGATAAAGGTAGAAAGACTGGGCAGCTGTCTACCATTCAGAACTAAGGGTCCCATTTTTCCCGCAATGATGCCAATGGCAAAATTCTCATTGACTTTGTTGGAACGAGATTGGGCCCTAATCGAGAATGCAATCGTGATTCCCAAGCTAGGAAATCAGTTGAAGATGACAACTATGACAAGGAAAGTAACTAAGGCTGACCGTGCTGCCCACCAAACTTATTTAATTAAAAAATCATGGGTGATAAGAGTATATTTTCAAAGAGTTGTGTCCAGTTTTATCCACATCACCTACATGCATTTTAAGAGACAGCTGTGAAGCTAAAATTCCCATCTAGCTCTTTACTATTCTCTTTTTTTTTCCTAATAAAAAAAACGCATAACAAAATGATTGCTTGAGTGGTAGTTATGATACCTGGCATATATCAGCCTTTCATCCCTGAAATTCACAGTGTCTTGCAAAGGTCACTACTGTGTTATGACCCTGATGTTACATGGGGAGAAACTGAAGTAGAGAGAAATGAAGTGACTTGCCCAAAGTCAGTAACAGCGTCGGGGACTGAACTCAGATCTCCTTATTGTGAGTCCCCACAAGTATGCGACAAGGTGCAATGCAGGTAATGGACAGTTTTATTAGTAGGTGTAATCTCTTTTGAGTTGCTCCACTATCACCCTAGTTTGTAGAATGCCTCTGTATCTGGTAGCCATCTCTACAGTGAAAAGCCATCCTCTGTAGAGCAGAAATTACAAAAACTTGAGTCAACCTTATCAATTTTCTGAAAAGAAAAAAGATAGCAATGAAGAACTCTAGTCACTCCCAGAACTGGTTTGATAACCTATTGCATTGTAATACAAAATCTGAAGTGAGAGCAATGTGAAAGAGCAAAGTTAATAAATGATGGTCAGTTACACATACCAGCATCTTTTTTCTTCTTATCCCGTGAATTTAAATATACAAGATTTTATTTTCATAGCTACCTTTGATGTTTAACTTCACTACATCAAAAAAAAAAAAAAAAAAAAAAAAGAAGTATCATCCTAGATAACGGGGAAGGAAATGATTCTGCAATGCTCCTCATCTTCTGATTTATTTCCTGCCCCCCTCCACCTTTAAAGCAAGATGCTGCCCTTTATGAACAAGGTCCCTTCATCCCCACCGTGGTCAAGCCAATGAGGGGATGATGGAAATTAATATTAACTGTAGTTCTATTCCTAATACGTCAGATAACATGGAGAAAATATAACTACCTTGTTTAACCCAGAGCCAATAATATGGAGAGAGCCAGATGGGATTGCTATCCCAATGCCAGAAGGAGTGCTACCTTCCCCTTTTACACACACACATTTTTTCCATTTGAATCTTTATTTAACAATGAATGCAAAAACATTTCTTGAGATTCCCAAGTGAAATGCCACTAGGTATTGTAGCTGGACCAGTAGTGCTTTAGATCTGTCACACAGCAACACTTTATTACCCCAAGGATGTTACCTTAACCCGGAGTCTAAAATATAAATAACTGTAACTCTGACAACTTGAGACTCAGCAGAGACAAAAGAAGGGTGGAAAGCTTCCCAGTAAGATCCCATGGGGAGAAGGCAGATTTATCTAATGCAGATAAAGACGACAAAAAGATATTCATGTCCCAAGTTTTAATAAGTTTGTGCTTGACAGGACGAACCAGAGAGATAGCCTTGAGCAGAAGCTTGTATTCGGAATGAGATGTTAACTAAGGGGAGTTGGGAGAGGGAGAAAGGAGCTCCAGGCAGAGGAATTAAATTTAATGGTGGAAGATTTTAAGCATAGTGGAAACTTCTCTGTTAAGATATTAAGGGCCAAAGGGACAATGTCCCTTTGCAGGGATTTATGCTGTAGATTGTGTTAAAAATCAAAGAGCTCTTCATAGAGCCTGTTGTATTTAGATTGAGTTGAGGATGTTTGAACAGGAAAGGTCAAAGCTGTCTGTGAAAAGCCATAAAGTTAGAAGGTAAACATGCGATAAATCAGGGGATTATTTCAGAATCAGCCACCATGAAAACTTTGCCTTTCCTCTATAGGAATGGAAGTTATTTTGCTCACTGAGCCATGGGTATGTGGTTTGTCATCAAAGAACAGAGGTAAGCTCTCACAGAATTTCACGAGTAGCATTTTAGTGTTCTGACATTGCCTCCCCATACAGGGATTTGTGGTTATTAGTGACATACCAGGGTTTCCCCCCCTGCTAGTGAAATTGAGATATGTGGTTTGGGTGATCAAAGCAGTCCAAAGTTTTGATACCTTTCTGAACTATAACTCAGCTTAAAAGAGCTTGTTGGTCTGCAAACCTGAGCTAGAAATCTCACTAGAAGAGGCTTTTAGGCAGAGTAAGAAGAGAAGGGGGACATTTCCCTTTCCATCTTCCAAAGGGCCGAGTGCTTCCATTTATATCTGAAGTCAATCCAGATTGACAACAGTGACTTCAGGGAAGTTATTCAGAAGTTACCCTATGCAAGCATGAGCAGAATTCCCCCTCCTCCCAAATATATACATATATGACAGTCCTTTTAAAATCAGGAGGAAAAGGAAATCTCTGGACTGTTTAGCCCTGAGAGTCTTTCCTGTTGCTAATGTATATGTTGACCAATATCTGACTATGCACATATTAATTATAGTTAACTCTGCATAGTAAAGGTCAATTGGCTAGTTGTATTCTAGATATATAGACACGCTTTAGGTACTTCACACCAGTGTAATCCTATCCCATTCAGTAGGCTATTCGTTGACACTCTGTCTTATTTACTGTTCATTCTCACTGAGCCAGATTCACCTCCCGCTTACACCAGTTTTACATTGGAGTAACTCTGTTGACCAAATGGACTTCGCGCCTGATTTACTCTGGCGCAGGGAAGAGCAGAATCAGGCTCACTGAGTTTGCATGACAGCTGCTTCTGCCCTCCATATTGGGAGATCTGTCCCCTTCCCTTCTCTTAGCTCAACAGTGCTTTTTGGAAGTAAATTTTTGACCAACCATTTTTTTAAATTATTATTACCCACAGCCCCGTTTGATCCTTTGGGGGCTAAAAACTAAAAGTTCACGGGACCAAGAGAAACCTGGTTGAGCAGACAGTCAGTAAAGTCACATAATCTGACCTAAAGGGGTGGAATATCTCCTCTCCTCCCCACTCCACTTCTTTTACTTATTTCATGTTGGAAACAACTTCCTAAATATTACATGTAACCAGCATGCAGTTAAATAGTGTTAAGAATAGAGTACTGTTCAGTCTGTTTGATGGTAGCACTGAGTCTTTGTGAAATGAAATATGATGTAAAGTCACAGTCAGATGAAACTTGCCATGAGCTACAATCTATTCACCCAAATCCTTTTTATTGCATGCCTTGTGGACCTCTCACAGTCAGCTTATTTGTGTATTAGAAAGATGCAAAGGCAATGCCAGAAAAATCATAAAGTAACACACACAACCTCTAGCTAGCATTGAACAAGAGAATGTAAATTGTTATAGCTCAAATCTATGCCCCTACACTGAGTGAGACTGGAAATGAATGGTACACCTCTACCCAGATATAACGCGACCCGATATAACACGAATTCGGATATAACGCAGTAAAGCAGCGCTCCAGGGGGGTGGGACTGCACACTCCAGTGGATCAAAGCAAGTTCGATATAATGCGGTTTCACCTATAACGCGGTAAGATTTTTTGGCTCCCGAGGACGGCGTTATATCGAGGTAGAGGTGTATAGTTCAATAAATTGTTGGTCATACTCTCTCCTCTACAAATAATTTGGATTATATTAATATTTGGCATTCCTGATTTGTGTTATCTAAGCTTTATCCACCACTTCTACAGGCAGACAAACCTGAAGGCTTTTGAGTCATTCATGGATTATGTACCAATCCCAACTATTGATAATCAATTACTAGCATTAATGAGAAAAACCAAAGGGTCAAATTGAAAAGGAAAATACTTTTTTTTCCACCTGATAATTTTTTTATCTGATGAAAGAATGGCTGGCAGTCTTTACTGAAGGGGTGATCTTTATGTAAGCGGGGGAATGGTCCTGCTATTGTGGGGAACTTTCCTGGCTTCTGCACTACCCCAGTGAAGTGGGCTAGCGAAAGGATCTGAGTCCTCGCTCCCACTCCCTTTATCCAGAGGCCTCCCTGCCCTTGAGGGCTCCCCTTCCACTCTCCTGTCTGGCAGAGTCCTCATAACCCCAACAAGGCTGGGCCCAGGATTCCTGGGGGGGCTCGACCCCCAACCCTGCTGTGGTCACCTAGGACAGGGGCTAGGGTGTCCCCACTCCGGAGTACCCTCTCTGCACTGGGCACCTCCCTGACCCACTGATTATTCCATACAATTTAAAGCAAATACAAGTTGTTTAATTAACAATTAATCTAAAGAAAAGAATAAGGAAAAATGGGAAAGGTTAAAGGAAAACACATCACCCCGCTCTGTGGCAGGGAACATCACAAACAGTGTCTCTGGACATCAGGGCAGTTCACAGTCTGTTCCTTGTAGGTCCCAGATTTCCTCCTCAGGCCCTGGCTGTGCTGCAGGTATGCTGCGGGTTGGACACTTGCAATGGTGGTGGCCACACACCTCCGGGCTTTGAGTGGTGGGACCCTTCTTCCCAGCGTCAGCCCCCCATCAGGTTAAGGTCCCCCTCCCAGTCTGACCTGCAAGGGCCCTTGTCTGGGGGTGTCTTTCTGTGCTGGGCCCTTTGCCCAAGGTCCCCCCTTGGCTGGCCCCACTTGCTCACCACACCTGGCTCTGTGGCTGCAGCTCTGCTCCCAGCACAGGATCTGCTCTCCCTGGGCTGCGTCTCTGGCTCCTCTGGATCTGGCACAACTCTGCTCTCCAGCTCAGCTTGGGCCCCTGCTTCCTCCTTAGCTCAGCCCCACTCAGTCTGACCCAGGCAATTCCAACTCACAGGGAGGACGGGACCCACCCTGGCCTCCTGTCTCGCTGATTAGCCTGCCCGCCCTGTCAATCAGGCTGACCTGGAGCATTGGCCTCTCGCCATTGTTCCTGGGGACTGTCAGTCTCAGGGTCCTGATTTCCCATCGACCCCTCCCCTTTTAGTGCTGGGAGCTAGCCAACCAAAACACCCCCACTGAATGTTAGTAAGGGGCAACAGTCCCCTTACATTTATATTCTCTAGAGTTTGGAGGCAGTCTACAAACTGAAAACGAGACTGAGTCCCTACACTGTTAACAAAACTCAGGGACTTAAACTCTGCTTATTTTAGACAGATGCCAAACTGGAAAAGATGCCCCCTCTGAAGCTGTTTCAAACATTGCTGCATCCAAAAGTGAGTGTTAACATTCTGTTCTTTAAAAATTCCCCTGCAGCTCTCCCTGCTTCACTTTTCCCATCCATAAAATGGAGATAATAATACTTATCTACCTCACAGGGGGGCCTTAAGGAATATCTGGCTGATGTACTCTTATTTTTTACTCACACAGGTCATTACACTGAAATCAACGGGACTACTCAGAATAGAAAAGTTTAGGAACTGAGCCCCAAATCTTCACAAGTTTGGTAAATTCCGTACTTGTTCACACAGGCTTTCTTCAAAACACAGCAAACAAAAACCAAAAACTCTAACACTTTATAAAGTGTAAATGGAAGTAGGTCATTTGCTACAACAAGAGAGATTTCACACACACACACACACACACACACACACACACACACACACACACACACACACACACACACACACACACACACACACACACACACACACAGGAGCTGGATTTTATAATGTACTATAAGAATTAATGTATGATTTGATTTCATCCTGTCAGCCACCCTTTTTGAATAGCAGAAAGGAATGACAGACCAGAACAATCCTTATGACTAATTATGGTCAGCCTTTTGTTTTAGGATAAGTTATAATGTCTACTATGGTTTCCTATATGTATTACAATATAGGCATGCTAGTTAAATATACATTTCTTTGTTTTAAGGTTTTAGTAAGTAAGAGACAGGATTCTCTATTGTGTCTATGTTAAGTAGATTAGAGGAACATTGAAGGCCTGGGTCTCAATGTAAATTGTCTTCCTTATTGATTGTAAAACTTAGCAAGGTTTAATTTGCAATGCCTTTTTGCTCGATATAAAATACTACTGTTTGTATTCTCAATATGTTTGTGTGAATGAGGAATGTATGCATCAGGAAAAGATAAGGTGTGAAGGCCACTGTTATAGCCAGAGTCAAGGAAGAAGGAGTGAAGAGACTTAAAGGACATCAAAGAATCATCAACGCGCATCCATAATGAAGGGCAGATTGAGGACCCTGAGGTGAAGGCTGGCACCCCTAAGGACAATTGATTAAATAGGAACAAAGGACAGGATGACCCTCTCGAGGTGTACTGGAATGTTTACACCAATTAAGAAGTAACCTGTCACAAACTGACACAGCAAAATCCATAGGCTTCAACAGAGAAAAAAACCTATAAGAACAGGGTGCTTGGCCATGGGACTTGGGTTCGTCTTGCCACACTCCAGGAGCATCGGATCACGACGGATAGAGCCCCGCTCCCCTCTGCGACCAATCTGGCTGGCCACTAGATTGATCCCGACTCTGGACTGGTAACTATAAACATCACTGCAGGAGTGTGTGTGTGTGTGTGTGTGTGTGTGTGTGTGTGTGTGTGTGTGTGTGTGTGTGTGTGTGTGTGTGTGTGTGTGTGTGTGTGTAAAAAGCATATGATAATTGTTGTGTTTTCAATAAATGCTGTGCGTATTTACCTTCCTCTATAAAGATCCCATGTGTTTTGTATGAGCATCACACACACACATACACACACACACAGAAAAATCTGCCTTTTGCTATCACACACACACTCTCTCTTTCAACACTGATTTCACTTTTTTGCAAATCCACGTGATTTTCCCATCAGTTTTAGTACCAGTGTGAGGGAAGTATACAAACCCCACACTGGGCAACATGGGATTAACGAACTAATGAGAGTTCAGGTGGCCATGCCCCATCACACCTGTGAGTGATAGCAGAATTGGAGGGAAGAGCTTAAAAGAGAGAAGCCCAGCTCAGTTGAGGGCAGACTCAGTTGAGAGCAGCAGACCTTCAGTCCTCGGCTCCTCTAGAGAAGGCTGGCTGCTCACACAACCACTGCTCAATGGCCAATCCCTGAAGGAAGGAAGGGAGTGCTCGATGCTGACTCATCTTGAGAGAGGACTCTTCCTCTCTATTATTTGTGAACTTCAGTTTACGGCCTGTTCTAATGACTGAAGCTAAGAATGCCTACGTCAGTTACGAAAATAATTGTGGGAAAGTGGATGGAAGTTTGTAAAAATGTTGGCTATTGTTGGTGCGGGGAAAAGGTAACAGAAGACCAACTCAGACTGCGATACAAGGTTGTTTATAAAATGAGTAAAAGTGAAAAGCAGACTGAGTTAGTTTAAACAAAAGGGCTTTACCGATACCACTCAGGGACTATGTAAGACCAGACCTGGTAAACAAGGAAAGTGTGGAACTAGAAGTTAAGACACTAAAATCTGGCTTGTCAGAAGGTAAGCCTGATTGGTTAACAAAATAATGAGAGGAGGGACTGTTCCGTTCATCACCTCTTTTTTTAAGGGCATCAAAAGGAGACTTTTGGTTCATGGGGATCTGTGAATTGACTGGAAGAATTCCTGGAAGAGAGGGGAAGTCCTGCTCCACTCCAGGGATCCCAAAGGTTGTTGCATCATCATGAAGTTGAGACCTCAAAATACCAGCAGGAATCCCTAATTATTACTATGTAGGGTGACCAGACAACATATGTGAAAAATTGGGACAGGGGGTGGTGGTGGTGGTGGTGGTAATAGGAGCCTATATAAGAAAAAGACCCAAACATCAGGACATCTGGTCACCCTATTACTGTGACACTGGCAGACCATGTGACTGCTCAAAGCAAGGACCCTAACTGAACACTGACAAATACATACCTGGAGCCAGCCTGGCTCACTTTTGTGTTAGTATTGTTAAAATAGATAAGCTTATAAGAATGTGTTTAGTGTTTAGACTTTATGAAATTCCTGTAGTATGCCGCATGTATTAATCTCACTTATCTGTACCCTACATTAGAAGGTGATATTAAATGTTTGCATTGTAATCCTCTGTAATTGTGCACATCATCAAACAGGGAAGAAATATTAATTAATGTAAAATGCTGGCTTCCTACAGAAAGTGTTAGGTCCTGCCTACCAAGGCGGCCCATTGAAACCAAATGAGCTATTGTGAAACATCCAAGAACAAAGACTTCAACTGCACTTCCCTCCTGCGTCCTTTCCCTCCCCCCCTCCCGCCGCTTACCATGAAGAGAAGATATGCACATGAACTTGTCCTAGCATCTTTAACTCAGAGAGGAAGGGAATAAAAATCCCTAACAAGAAGAAACTATTCCTATGCTGCTTGGACTTTGGGAGGGCAATATTTCTAAGTATAAGCAAGAGATCCCCAGCAGTTAAGCCTTGGTTAGCCCTAAAGGACATAGACAGCTTGCATATTATAGCAGCAGCTTTCACTAGTTGGAACCTAAGACTGTAATTCATTTGTGTGTATATTGACCTGCTTTAACCTTGTAAATAACTCATTTCTTTTTCTTAGTTAATGAATCTTTAGATAGTTTATGATAGCATTGGTTACAAGCATTGTCTTTAGTGTACGATCTAAAGTGCAATTGACCTGGGGTGACTGGTCCTTTGGAACTGGGAGTAATCATAATATTGCTGTGATTTAGGGTGTAAGGGACCATCTATCACAAAGGCAAGCATGCCTGAGGGGACTGTCTGTGACTCCATGGTTAGGCTGTTATAGTGCCTGAGGAGTATACACTTGCTACTTGGTTGGTGAAATCTAAGTGTAGAACTCTCAGCCAATTTGGGGTTTATGTCCTGCTCTTAACAGTCTGCCCTATGGTTGGTACTCACTCTCTTGAGCCACTCCAGACAGCTTAACAATTACTCCCACACCAGTGGAGATTCCAGATGCGAACATGTGAGATCCTGTTTTGTCTCCTCTTCCCTTGTTTGTTCCTTTCTGATCCACTATTTTTTCCTTCCA
Organism: Emys orbicularis; assembly: GCF_028017835.1. Lineage (NCBI taxonomy): Eukaryota > Metazoa > Chordata > Testudines > Emydidae > Emys > Emys orbicularis. The sequence goes on from NC_088684.1 coordinate 196,681,445, forward strand.
TTCTCTCTCTCTCTCGGCATTCGGTCTGGTCCTGAGGTCAACAGTACCACATGGTACCAGTACAATAAGAGAAGACAGTCCATCCAGCTCTGACCAGTCAGAGAGACTGTAAAGGAGAGAGACTAGGCGAACCAGATTGTATCCCAGACTAGGAAATAAACCAGAGTCCAGAGCACTGCTGTGTTGTTGATGACCTGCCAACCCAGAACATCCACCAGTGACTATCCTACCCTATCTGATAACATCAACAAAAGCCATATTCCTCCACTATCCTGTCTCTCCTCTCCTCTAGGTCTGTCTGTTAAAAGGAGGAAAAGTAAACATTCTTCACATCTCAGAACTGAACAACAAAGTGAACCCTTTCCTCCCCACTAAATGTTATCCAACTAAATAAGGGACTCTAACTGACATACCATCTTAAAAAGGGACTTTGATAGGTTTTGGTTAAGTTTGTTTTGCATAATTATTTATTTTCAGTTTTAAACTGCATTATAACTTGCTTTAACTTTTTTCTTGGCTGAGTGCATGCGTACCTTCAATTTTTTTCCTCGCTTTCATGAGGTTCATGGTGCCCTGTCAGCCGCTGTGTCCATCAGGTGGCTCTTTGGTCACTCAGCCCTCTGGCCAAGCCACACACAGTCCATGTGCAAAGCAAAACAAACCCCTTCTGAGGTATACACTCCAAATGGGCCCATTGCGGTATCCTTCCATTGGCAATGTCTCTGTGGCCCTCCCTGGGCTCAATCCTCAGTCTGACCAACAGGGCTTATCTCAGTACCCTAGTTGGCCAGCTTATGTGTGAAGGTTCCTGCTCTGGGATAGAACAGTGTCCCAGAACTTCCTCCCTGGAGACTCTTTTCCTGTCATTTAGTCCTCTGACCCCAGCTCTCCAGATGGGTCAGTCTCAGTTCAGCCCCCTTGTGTGTGGGGGGGGAAATAGTTCTATGTACAGTTCTTTTCCTGGGCCTATCTAAACTCCCTTCTCTCAGGGTGTACACACTTCTCCAGTGGCTGGGGGGGAGGGGGAAGGGGGCACCTGGGCCTTCCCACTACTCTGGGCCCCAACCCATAAGTAGCAAGCACATGCCATGTCCCCAACTAACTATTTCCCTGGGCCACTTACCACACGACCCTTATCTTATTCAGTCCCAGCAGTCATCCAGGAGTACCTCCCTGCTCCCCCAGTCCCTGCCACCAACTGCTCTGTCCAGCCTTTCAGCTCCTACAGACTGAACTCACTCTGGCCCTGCAGCTCCTTTTACAGCCTGCTGGGCCCTGATTGGTTGCTCCCTGCAGCCCTTTTTCTGGTTGGCTGCATCCACATGCAGCCGTTCTAAGCAGCTTGGAGGTCCCACCTCCCCTGCACTTTTCTGGAGTTAGGTATGGTAGCACCGTGAGGCCTCCAGGCCTAGTACACCCCATTACATGTATCTTAGTGAATAAGGTCCTAAAATTTGGCATGAGTTTCTTGGTGTGTTTGCCATGAAACTAACAAACTGATGTCTCTGGATACCAAACCTCATTTAAAACTGTTTAATATTGGACAGTTTCAGTCTCATGTTAAACCGTGATACTTTGGACCCACATATTCCCTTTAAATTAATACAGCAGGCCAGAGTCTGATAAGTGCCCTCTGAAGGAAGAGAGCCTCAATCCAGCTTTGGGACAATTCCTTTGTGTTAATTCCCATTTGTTCAGTTAACTAACAACCCCAGAAGGACTAGACAGAGATCTGAGCCTCTTAGGATTGGAACTGAGTGGAAAAATCACCCGGACATTGCATAGCCGGGACCTGAGTGCTAGGTTCTTGCCCAGAGTGTAAGGCATGCCCTGGGGAAGGATTTTTGGTTAATTCAGAGTTTATATTTAGTATCAGTTTTATTACTAGAAATTGAACATTGCAGTAGCAGAAATTAACATCAAAAGAAGGATTTGAAATTAACCTCACTTGCACTGATAACTTCCGAATAAGAAGCAGCCATAGATACTTTTCTCCTGGTATGCTTGCCACTTTTTCATTTAGGAAAATTTGAACACTAGAAATAGAGTCCATGCTGTTGGTTTTTGGTGCTTATTTTGTCATTAATTATTCCCACCATTTTACTTTCATGATGTTTATTGAATTTTAGCTGTTTAAGATGAACAGAGGGTAATTTAGGCCAGATTCTCAGCTAGTGTAACTTGCTGTAGCTTTGGCAGCAATTGAAGGAGAGAGTAGTTGAGAGAGAGAGAGAGAGAGAAACTAACTTCAAATCTGAGTTGAATGATTTCCATGCCCAAATCATCCCATATATTAAACCTTCAACTCTATTTTTCATCCATCTTATATACAACTCATCCTCCTAATCAATGCCCTAATTCAGGAAAGCATTAAGCATGTTAAAGCCCATCCCTATTCAGAAAAGGATTTAAGCATGTACTTAAGTTTCATGTGGGACTAAGCACACGTTTAAAGTTGTGTGCATGCTTAAATGCTTTCCTAAACTGGGACCCAAGTGACTGACAAATATTCCTTTATAAAGTTGATTTTATAATGTCTATCTGTGACATTCTATACCTTGGGGGAGCGTGCTGTAACCCCCATATTCCGCATTTTCATATAATCATGATCTTGCATATAAAGCATGCTGTCATAACTATAATGGGAAGGGTAACAACCCTCCTGTGTACAATACTATAAAATCCCTCCTGGCCAAAAACACCAAAATCCTTTCACCTGTAAAGGGTTAAAAAGCTCAGGTAACCTGGCTGACACCTAACCCGAAGGACCAATAAGGGGACAAGATACTTTCATATCTTAGTGGGGGGAAGGCTTTTGTTTGTGCTCTTTGTTTTGGGTGTGTTCGCTCTTGGGACTAAGAGGGACCGGACATCAATCCATGCTCTCCAAATCTTTCTGAACAAGTCTCCTATATTTCAAACTTGTAAATAACAGCCAGGCAAAGCGTGTAAGTTTTATCTTTGTTTTCTCAACTTGTAAATATTCCTTTTGCTAGAGGGAGGTTTATCCCTGTTTTGCTGTAACTTTAAAACTAAGGCTAGAGGGGGTTACTCTGGGCTCTTTAAATCTGATTACCCTGTAAAGTTATTTTCCAACCTAATTTTACAGAGATAATTTTTACCTTTTCTTTAATTAAAATTCTTCTTTTAAGAATCTGATTGCTTTTTCATTGTTTTAAGATCCAAGGGTTTTGAATCTGTGTTCACCAGGACTAACTGGTGAGGGTATACTCTCAAACCTTTCCTTTCACCCAGAAAAAGAGGTGTAAGGACTTGGGGGGGAGGAGGAATTAGTCTCAAATCTGCCCAGGAAAGGGGGGGTTAGAGACTTGGAAAATATTTGGGGAAAGGCAAAGTTCCAAGTGGCTCTTCCCTAAGATTTGGAACACGCTTGGTGGTGGCAGCTTATTGTTAACCTAAGCTGGTAAATAAGCTTAGGGGGCTTTCATGCAGGTCCCCACATCTGTACCCTAGAGTTCAGAGTGGGGAGGGAACATTGACACATGCCTTGTAAGGTATCAGGGATCAGGTTATGATCTGCTGAAAGTCATTTCTCTATCCATATATGTATATCATTAATGCATATGAAGTTATGAGAAGTGTGTAGTATGGTTGTCACTAAAACATGCTGTAAACTGGGGGAATCAGTCAGATATTAGCTCCCCAGAGGCAACAGCATGGACAGTAACCAACACCCGGGCGGGGTGTCAAACAACCCATCAACAGCCATTGTCCAGCAAGGGAGCTACCATGCAATGACTCACCTGCATGAGGCCACACCAAGGGTATTGCTCAACCTTGCTTGGAGAGACTCAGTAATCCTCACCTGACTCTAAAGGGGAAGGGGGGCACCTTCCACCTACACCTTCAGACACCACACCAAGCGACTGAAGTGCTGATCAAAGGGGAGAGCCTGGCTGAAGAGCAACCAGCCAGTCTGTGGTGAGAAGCATCTAAGTTTGTAAGGGCATTGAAAGTGTTAAAATCAGCTTAGAATGCGTAAGAAGAATGGCTTAGGTTTGGGTATCTCCGTCACATACTCAGCCGTGAAGACTGATGCAAAGAATTCATTTAGTTTCACCACAATGGCCTTATCGTCCTTGAGTGCTCATTTAGCATCTTGATCGTCCAGTGGCCCCGCAGGTTGTTTAGCAGACTTCCTGCTTCTGATGTACTTTTTTTTTTTTTTTTTTTTGCTATTTCCTTTTGAGTCTTTGGCTAGCTGTACTTCAGATTCTTTTTTAGCCTTCCTAATTATATTTTTACACTTCATTTGTCAGAGTTTATGCTCCATTCTATTTTCCTCACTAGGCTTTAACTTCCACTTTTTAAAGGATGCCTTTTTGCCTCTCACTGCTTCTTTTACTTTGTTGTTTAGCTACAGTGGCACTTTTTTGGTTCTCTTACTATGTTTTTTAATTTGGGATATACATTTAAGTTGAGCCTCTATTATGGTGTCTTTAAAAAGTTTCCATGCAGTTTGCAGGGATTTTACTTTTGGTGCTGTACCTTTTAATTTCTGTTTAACTAACCTCCTCATTTTTGTGTAGTTCCCCTTTCTGAAATTAAATGCTACAGTGTTGGACTGCTGTGATGTTTTCCCTGCCACAGGACTGTTAAATTTAATTATATTATGGTCACTATTACCAAGCAGTCCAGCTATATTCACCTCTTGGACCTGATCCTGTGCTCCACTTAGGACTAAATCAAGAATTGACTCTCTTCTTGTGCGTTCCAGGACTAGCTGCTCCAAGTTAACTTAATGCAGGGGAATTCACAAGTGTTTTTTTTTTTCTTTCTAGCTCTCGGGTTAGGCTAAGTTAAGCACAGGAAGGTATGGTCAACGTCCGCAAAATGTCTGGCGACCCTCAATCAGCTTACCCTTATGGGCCGCAGGTTACCCACCACGGCTCTATTGGCTCCCCCTTTCCCAAAGTTTCCCCAGTTCCTAATAAATCTAAACCCCTCCTCCCTACACCATTGTCTCATCCACACATTGAGACCCCGCAGTTCTGCCTGTCTAACTGGCCCTGCTCATGGAACTGGAAGCATTTCAGAGAATGCTACCATGGAGGACCTGGACTTCAATCTCTTACCTAGCAACCTAAATTTGGCCTCCAGGACCTCTCTCCTATCCTTCCCTATGTCATTGGTACCTACATGTACCACGACCACCATTAGCTTTTTACTTTTGAATTTTTATGGTGTAATGTAAGATTGTTATCACCCCAAACAACGTTGCTAGTTAGCGTCACAATCATACCTGAAGGTCATAATGTTAATACTGGACATCCTCTCCCACCCAATCTCTGCTCATCCCTTGCTTTCTCCTGTCTTCACTGCTTCTGATATGGTCCATCTCACTCATTATATCTGTCCAGCTGTGCAGAAGGCACATTGTTTTTGAATGAAATTGCATTCAAGTAGCTTCCTTCCCAAACAGTGAAAGGAAGAATGTTCAACAGACTTCAAACCTCAAGAGGTTGAAATTTGGTCAAAAGAATCTCAAATCCACATTTCAATATAAGCAAAATGCCCTCAAAATGTAATATTTATTGCTGGGGCCTGAAAATACCACAACAGATTTTCCCAAAGTATGTCCTTATATTTGAAAATGAATTCTCCATAATCCCTTTTGCATTTGCTTTCTGTAAATACTTGAGCAATCAAGTTCTGCTAATGGAAAACGCATTTTAAGCTGAGGAAAGAAAGTTCATGATTGCAGCCTATTACCCCAGGGAAGAAGTAAAGGCAATTGATCAGCAATATAGTTAGGATTTAAATTAAACTACTTTACTACTTTACAGTATTCTGAATGAATATAGCACTGCAGCATTATAAAAAATGACAATAGGAGCAGCAGAATTGCCATTAAAGACAAACAATAAACCTCCTTTAGAGCCTTCAAATTAACAGCAGTGCTCACTTTTCTTACCACAGTCAATCGATTCTCCTTGATGATTACTTGATTCTATTGCCTCTAAACTTTGCAGTTGTACCTAGTATCTTTTACAATGACCTGTAAACCATTCATCTCACTGACATCAATAGGTAACAAAAAATATAGGTATAGGTGCTATGAGGATGTTAGAAATGCAAATGACTCAGCAAATGTTCTATAAAATACCATGGAAATATTTAAATAAGAGCTGCCTGTCTGTACGTAGACAACATATTCAATCTAATTAAATATGAAAGCTCTGCCAAGATGACAACAAAAACTTCAGCTGATATATCATCTGAATCTTACCAGGCATCATAAGGCATTGTACAACAGATGCACAGTATTTTAATAAGAGATTCTGGAGTATCAAGCTATCAGCTAGAAGGATGGGAATTTAATTAGCAAGTCGTCAGTTTTGATAGAGAGCTAGGGTCTTCTCCTTACCCTCATATGCATACACAATTCAAGCACACTGATTCTCAAACGACAATAAGCAAATAAAATGGATCAAAAGACATGCAGGATGACTATCCGAGCACAAAGGCGTCTAAAGACCAAAATGTACTACCAAGTGTATTATTATTAAGCATCATAAGGCATCCATAACCATAATATACAGCACCAATGGAAGCAAGGACCAAGAATAGTAAACACAGTCATAAAATGAAATGGCTGTACGTGATTTCTGGACTATTGATTAAACCATCCAGGTAGATTGGAAGGATTTCTTTTGGAAGAAGTTGTGTATCTTGACGTTAGGTTACAGCTGTGTAAAATCCAGTGGCTTATTTTGGCAGAGGTTTGTGCAAACATTTTTGATTCCTCTTCATGTGAGTCCACTTCACAACATGTTAACTGATGTTTTATATGGTTTCACCCCAAGTCAAGCTTCAGGCAAAATTAATGGCAACTTGGTGAAATTTTAAGGACTCAAAAAATATTTTGCTGAACAGGTTGTGAAATCTACTTCTAGAACAAACTGATGATTATTTAAAATGTAATGCAAAAATATTCTGACGGCCCCCTATGGCATCAGGGAGAACCTGTCTTTAAACCAGACTTTGGGGCAGCAGAGCAATGGAGCCAGCAGGTGGGGGGAGGTGGAGCAAGGCACTTATTGTTAAGAGGTACCAGCACATGAGCCAAAATGTTCCCTCCCCATTCCCTGTACTACATCCAGAGCACTACTGACTCTTATCACTTGTACATTATAAATACACAGGAAAATAAAATAAAATCTATAGTGTTAATATTGCCAAGCTAAAAAACAAAACAACAATAACTAACCACCAAATCTAATAACATAAAACATCATTGACATATTTCGTAAAACTGTTCCAATTCCACGAACTCAGAACGAAATACATTTAGATTTTTTTTTAAATGTTGCTATGACTATTATATTCAGCACTACCTCTAAACAGGTAACACACTCCTCTAATTTTAGGTCTTAGCAAAAGTTTTATTCAGCTCTATTTTATGCCTTAGAGAGCTGAAAAGAAAGAAAAGAACTCACAATTTTTTTTCCACAATCAAATAAATTGTTACTGTCCTGATTCATCCACATGAGAAATACTTTTATTTTTTTAAAAAATACAAAGTATTTTTCTTGTTTTACACTTCCTCAAAGCTCCCTTTTTAAAATTATTAATTGTGTACAGCATGAATATTCAGCTAGCACACTTCAGATAGGTTATTTATGAAAAGTGGTTTCTTTTTCTCCCCATCATGCTAACCTCCTAACACTGACAGAACAGAAATGTTGGTGAAGATTAAAGTATATGCCCCACCCTTCTCCCCCCCAAAAGTCCAAATGTAAGTCTATGAAGTTCTTGGTGAATGAATAGCTATATATGATATCTGGCATTAGCCTGATCCCATTCTAGAAAATGTATCTCACTGACATACAGAACACTTGGGTTGGAAAACAAACTTGGGTAACCTAGCTCTCCAGGACAATGATCAGGTACACTGTTGGGCATATCTTTACTGGGAAAATGCATCACATTAGAAAATGTGTTGACTGACATAGCTTAACTAACACAATGTTGCCCACAATACTGCCTTTAGGATGAACAAAGACAGCCATGTTTAAAAGTACACTAGCTGGTCATGATTAACCATTGGATTCCTACTTTTCAAATCTAACTCAACCCTAATGTTAACCATGTTTTTTTTAAACATGACTGCTCTCATCCACGCTAAGATAAAAATTGTGCCTATCACCATATTAGTTCAAATGTGTTTGTTTCCCCAGTATAGATGTACCCACTGATGGTCTCTGGGGAAATGAGGAGGTAGAAGGTTGAATGAACATGAGAGATTTCCATCTCCATACTGACAGATCAGACATGACAGCAACCTTTGAAATGGCTATGCTGTCTGCCCCTTGGGAGGGAGAAAAAAGAAATGCTGCTTTGATAATGGAGCAAGGGTTAAAAAGACAGAAAACTCAGTAGCCAATAGAAAGGAAAAAATGTCGCATAACCATACTCTAATACTTGAGAAATGTCCTTAGTCCAATTATAAATGTTTGCTTAGCACAACTATTCAAAACAAAATGAGGCAGAGAACACTAAGGATGAGACGAGAGGAAATTATAAAAGAAAATACCATTTTCACATCTTCCACCTCTTGTTCATCAAAGCATAAAATAAAAGATTTCATTAATCTGCAATAAAAAATGTTGTTGAATTTGGAACTTAAGTCCAAGGGATAAAACTCTTTCAATTTTGAATTCACTGTGGTTGTTGTGAGACTTAAAATAAACCCCAAACCCTGAAAATCTGCTTACCTGATGAGATGTCTATTCGGTTTTTCTTCACCTGGGTGACATTGATGTGGACACTGACTTTGCCTTCAGTCAGGTCAATCTCGACATTACCCAGTCCATCGGCAAAGTTGCTGAAGAGGAGAAGTCCATTGGGGTTCCAGGTCCGAAACTGGAAATTGACTGAAAGCAGGTCCTGATTCAGGCGACCAAGCACTTCCAGGTAACTGGTAGCATTGAAAAAGACAGGCACTGTATGTGGTTCCACACACGAAAAACTTAAGTTTCCCTAAAACAAAAAGCACAAAAACCCAAACTTAAATACAGTGATAAGACTCCTCTACATCCATAAATATTGCTAGAAATGTGTGGTTTCTGAGTATGAGCTTCATTCTATTTGTGAGACTTCAGTTGAAGTTAATGTGTTGGGTGCTTTGCATGTTAAAATGCATGAGAGGCAGGTTATAATTATGAAATAAGCACATATGTTTAGATGTAAAGATGACTGACCAGGGATGGATTACATATGGTGACCTAGCAGTGACAGACTGTGCATGTCATTACTAATCCCCTGAGGAGCAAAAATTTTTTTTTTTTTTTAAGAAAAAGAAATCCTAAAATATCATTGACTCTCTTCTATAGCAGACTGAAGCAGGAGAAGAGCCACCAATCATGGGAAGAGCATGACTCTCCTCACTTACATATCTCCTATGTGGTAGTACACAGTGCTCCCATGCCAAATATGAATTTAAAAGTAAGCAGCTTCTGTGGCATTATAGTATTCAAATTGGAATAGTATAGTTTTTTATAGATGCAATCCACGTATCAGACTGATATTATACAAAGTGCCAGAACATTATATGGCCTGGCATCCTGCTTCTAGAGGGCAGTATAATTAGCAGATTTACTATTTAGCTGTCATCAGCACAGAAGTTCTAACTATATATGACATCCTGAGTCTAAAAAAATAAGTGTTTGTTCTGAACATGTTAAAGATCTGTCTGTCTTTATTACAATCCCAGTGTTACAGTATCATTTGGACACACATCTGGAACATATATCACACAACATTATATTCAAGAGTTTAGGGACCTCACTGTTTCAAAGAGTTATTGAAGCTTTTAATTCACAGCATGAATGAGGAGCATAATAATCACCTAACTGATAAAGGCCAACGACCATCTTCACTGCTTTACTGTAAGCCAGTCCCAGTGGGCTTGCCTAAAGTTTTTCACCGTGAGGTTTTAATTGACTGAAAATTTACCTAAGTTAATTTATACATTTGTAAACATTAATTTGAACATCCCCAAACATTTGTTACAGAATCTGCTAGGTTGAGCCCTAGGGTAAATCACAAATTTTGTATCCTGGAACAAAAATTTTTGGAGTATCCAGACTAGCCTTTGCAAATATGTTAACTACATTGAATTAATTGACTGCCAATTAACTGGAAGTAACTACTCCTATGTAGACAAGTGAATCCTGCGTAGACACAGAGCACCAAAGTGTCTCTGAAGAGCTGACATTCTATGATGGCACTTCAATGGTAACATACCAGGTACACAAGGCAGCATTCTAAGTGTTTTGTCCTAGTACCTAGTGAATTAAACAGCAGCCCATGGCACACATTATCATGCGTTTAAGAGGTCTTGTTGCTTTATTACTGTGAAGAACTGAGATTTTCTCCAGGACAAAGATGCCTCAGCTTTCACAACTGATTGACATTCTGTCTTGAATCTTTAAATCTCTCTTGCCTCTAATGCATGGGAGAGTTGCCTATGTAACTCCCACTATTGCTAATGGGAGTGAATGCATGCAAATCCCTTACACAGGAATGAGATAATGTATTCCTAAATGCTAACAGTGTAAAGGATTTCTTGTGGAAGAACCATATAATTCTAGGCTATAACTCCCTTCATATGTCTCTGTCAGTTAGCTGACCTGATCTTTTCTCTACTGAGATATTCAACTTAATCTAAACTGGATTATTATTTCCCTCCATGACTGTACATCATCAGGAAACTACTCTTTTATGTAAAGCCCAGTTCACATAGATTGTCTACTAGGGCTGGGAAAAGAGTTAGAACTCATCTGAAGTTTGCCACAATAAAGAGATTCATACTTCTCAAAGAGAAATGGATCCTTTTCTATGGACTAGGTTCAGAATCAATTGCTGAAGTACTCATCCAGCACTGAAATCTGAAAGTCAAATATATACCATGCATTTATATTGAGACTTTTGTTCTTACTGCAAAATTATTAACAGTATGCTAGAAGACTAACAGTGGAAGCTTCTCAAGTTAGACAGCTTGGGCTTTGCATTATGATCTTTACCCTATACTGTAAATTAACTCTAAGTTTACATTTTAAGTCATTTTTTCCTACCCACTTCCAGGCATCACCGCTGCTGGAAAAATTAAAACCTTTTCCCAATTAACAGAACTACAAACTGAATACATATTCTCAAAAGAGAGGTAACTCAGAATGGATTGCTTTGGAAAGCCTATATCCCCCGCTAATGTTTTATCAACTGTTGGTTCATTATTTTTCTAAAAATAGATTTTTACTCATCTTCAGGCTTAACACAATGCTGGTCTAAAGCACATAATTTAAATAAAAAAATACTCCCTTCCTATTTAGTTTATGCATTGAGACTGAAGCTAGCAGAGCAGCTGAAGAAGGTGGTGAAGTGGGGACCTGCTGCATTGGTGGGGGAGAGATGGGGTAAAATGGGGTTCAGCCATGGAAACACCTCCCCCCAATCCCCTCCAGGCCCAGAACTGTGCAAGGGAAAGCCCCCCCTCTCCTCTCTCTGCCACAATGTGGCCTTGGGGAAAGAAAATACGAGGAGGAGCCAGGCAGAGACTGAAGCCAGGAGAGCAGCTGTGGATGCAGTTTAAACAGGGACTGATGAACACTGATATTTTCTATGGTTTTGTCTGGATTTTCTTTGACCTGTGCTGATTGTCTGTTTGCTCCAACCCACTCCTTGTCCCCTCTTGCACAGTCTGTTCACCTCAGCCTCAGTCCACACCTGCCCTTCATACTTTCTCCCCTCCTTCTCACTCACTCTGTTCTCACCACTCCTCTCCCCTTCCTCTGACTTTCTATTTAGCCAATTTCCTCCTAGCTAACCCCTACTCCCTTCCTCCTCCTCCTCCCGCCAATAGTGGAAGCAACATTAAAGTTGCTGCCACAACATTGATTAGAGCAGATTGGGAATTTTTCAACAAAATGGATTTTTGTAAGAAAATGCTGATCTGTTGATGTACCAGTTGGGAATGTGTCTCAGGTCCAGGATGTCATTTCTGGTCAGAAAGAGAGAGAGAGAGAGAGAGAGAGAGAGAGATCAACCCCAGAACAGCCAATAACTTGGTGATTAAGGCATACATCTGGCATGTGGAAGACCCAGGACCATGATTAGGGGACAGGGGCTTGAACCTAGGTCACCAACATTCCAAGTGAGGGCTCTAACCTCCAGCTTATAGAGGAAGTCTCTGCCCCAACCACTTTTGTTGGAGCTGTTCCATTTTTTTAATAAATCATTCAATATTTATTGGGACAGAGCGAGAGAGACTGACTCTGTAATCCCGTGGTTAGGGCACTCATGTGGGAATTTCTGGTTCAAGTCCCTGCTCTAATAATTATTTAATTATTTATACAAAGTGTAACAACTTGAACAGGAGAGATTGAGAGGGGCCTGTTCCAGAATAGCGTGGCGATGGTAGCACTCACCTGGGACCACCTGGTTCTTGGATAATCTGGGGTGGGTCTTTCTCTCTCTCTCTTTGCAAAAAAGCTTTGAAAAGTCTCAGGTTCATCCCGACACAGAATAGTTTTAAGTGTGACAGGAAAACAATTTCCCTCCCAGCTCTAACACTGACCATTCTGCTTGTGTTATATCTCTTTTACCTACCTTTTGTTTGTCTTGTCTACTTAGATAGTAAGGTTGTCAGGGCAGGGGCTCTCTACTACTCTGTGTTTGTATAGCACCTACTACAATGGGAGCTCAATCTTAGTTGATTCCTAGTGTCCACCGGAATTAACATGGTTAACAATAGTATCATCAACAAACCACAGTTTTCATGCTAAATCAGGCTGAGGACTAAGAGCAAAAAAGCTTTTGCAAGGAACATAAAAATCCATGTTGGTTTAATTAGAACAAAATTGATTTTGTTTTTGCAGAGGTGAGGCAGTGTAAGTAATTCTACTGAAAACAAAGGTCACTTCTATTTTTATAGTCATTCTTAGAATTGGAAATCAACAGAACCATCAAATTAAACGAGCCTGCAATAGACTCTTGATGACGCACTAGTACATAACAACACTACATTTGTGGATCTCACTGTAATGTTAGGAGTAATAGAATTTCATACAAAAAAAAGAGGGATTCTCATCAATCCCTGTCCCTATTTATGCAACTAAATAAGTAGTCTGATTTCTAAAGGTTTTGAACACCCACAGTACCCATAGGTTACAGGACTGTCATTGGGTGTTCAGCACTTCTGAGAATCATGCAACTTATCTGGGGCCCCAATTCAGGAAAGCATTTAAGCATGGACTTAAATCCCATTGACTTCAACTGGACTTAAGCACACATATAAACACCCTTCCTTAACAGGGATGCTTTTCTGAATCAGGCCTGAATTAGGCACCCAACTGAAAATCTGGCAAAGATTTCTCATATAATGTGTGTTGCTTAGCTCATTTGTCCTGTACAGTGTGGGACACTTAAAATCCCACATATCCTACAGAAAACAGAGCACCATTTTCACAGGAACTCAATATTATTGAGTGGATTTCACCCTGCCTGGCAGGAAATCCCCTGAAGCACAGGAGGAATCTGAAGGATTCTGGATGGTATGTGGTTGGGTTTTAAAACTCTTATACTGAAAGCAGAGTTTCATACCTGACATGCACATCATGTTTAATGGCTTTGTCATGTCTGAAGAAACTTGGTGTAGAAATAACAAAATGTACTATTTGCGCAATACAATGGTACTGTTTAAAGTTTAGCTTTTTCAGAGATTTTAAGGTGTAAATCAGAAAATTCAAAATTATCATTCCTGCAGTCATGATCACTCAGCCATAGTCCTCAGATACTTTATATCAGAGCATTAATATTAAAACCATATACAGTATGTACAGATCAATTAGGAATTTTGTACAATTTATCACCACCACATATGCATGTGTATTTATAAAGAGTACATGATGGTGTGATGTTGTATGAAGATAGTATTGGCATGAGTTTGTGAGCATTGCAATGCTCATGAAGGGGGAAGCCATGAATGATGTAGGCAGGTCATCCTGGACTCCTGACAGTAAAACATTTATTCTACACTACAACAGCATGTATTCCATGTGTGCCACATATATTACATAAAAGCAATTTTAGGAATTTTTTTAGAGAGTTAAAAATATTAATGGGACTAGTTCTTGTATCCCTCCTCCGGTAAAGACATAGGATTTCGTTATCATGAGTACCATTGTGCAGATCTTGCAAGGGAGAGAAAAATTGAAATTAATATAATGTAAACTACTTCCAAAATTGCTTTTCTATTTATAAAAAAATCATGACTTTAAAGTCTGATATCTTGAGGCCTTCCAGGGCTAGAAGCCAATGCCAGGTGAAGTGGAGATCCTCCTCTCCCCAATGGTATTCCCACTACTAGCTCTTTAGGGACATGAGCGATTAGACTTTAAAGCCATGACATGTTTACATCTAGGAAAGCTATTACTGGCTCAGGAATTAATCTAACTCCTCAGGCAGGTATAATCCAACGAGATAAGGAGAAAGTTATCAGTTTTTTGTTTTTGTTGGTTTTTTTTAAGTGGCAGCTGTCTGAAACTACACAAACATTTTGGAATGTTGGAGTAAGACCCATGAGGAGCTGGCACAAGGGTAAAGTAATGTGCTCATAAGTATGTGGTAAACTGCGTATATTATATGCGTATGTGATAAAAGTTATTTATCATATCATGTTACTAGAATATATCACATGGATATCAGCTACACACAGAGGCACACTATCTATGTAAGCTCCTTTACTTCTCAGAAGTTTAAATGATCATGAAAAAGTTCTCACCCCATTAGAAGGTTCCAATTTCTTCCTCTTGGCAAGGTCTGTGATATTATTACCATTGTAATTGATGCTTTCCATACAGCCTTTGAAGTTTTTCCTGCTATTTGAACTTGGCTTCCCAGAAAAAGGCATGCCACCAAAGGTTATCTTTGAAAACAAACAAGAGACTGTAGATAGTAACTGGACGGAAATATATTAGAATTTTTAAACAAATATGCTGCAGATGTATTTGCTTTCCTGAACATTCACACACAGCAAATGAGATAGCTAGCACTACTGTTTGCCCAAACAGCAAATTTAAATAAGCACCGCAAAAAAATGGAAGAAAGCAAATTTTGATTTTGTAGTTGCAAATATTCACACTGGAGACGAACATTCATCCCTATTTGGAACAAAGCATACCATGTGACCTTTCAGCCCATTCTACACATTTCACCATGAATCGCTCACTCACAAGCTATTGAACAAGAAATATACCAAATAATAAATGAATTGGAAGAAATATCCATCACAGAAAAATTTGTAAACAAGGTAGGGGAGACAGTCAAATTATTTGTTTGGAATCAATCTCTGACCTCTAATGGTGATTCATATAATAATGCATTAATTAAATTTGTGACTGAACTCCTTGGGGGAGAATTGTATGTCTCCTACACTGTGGTTTGCCTCCATTCTACCATATATTTCATGGTATAGCAGTCTCGGATGATGACCCAACATGTTGTTCATTTTAAGAACACTTTCACTGCAGATTTGACAAAACGCAAAGAAGGTACCAATGTGAGATTTCTAAAGATAGCTACAGCACTTGACCCAAGATTTAAGAATCTGAAGTGCCTTCCAAAATCTGATCAGGACGATGTGTGGAGCATGCTTTCAGAAGTCTTAAAAGAGCAAAACTCCCATGCGGAAACTACAGAACCTGAACCACCAAAAAAGAAAATCAACCTTCTGCTGGTGGCATCTGATTCAGATGATGAAAATGAACATGCATTGGTCTACACTGTTTTGAATCATTATCGAGCAGAACCCATCATCAGCATGGACACATGTCCTCTGCAATGGTGGTTGAAGCATGAAGAGACATATAAATCTTTAGTGCATCTGGCACATAAATATCTTGAGAGGCCAGCAACAATAGTGCCATGAGAATGTCTGTTCTCTTTCAGGTGATATTGTAAACAAGAAGCAGGCAGCACCATCTCCTGCAAATGTAAATAAACTTGTTTTTCTGAGCAATTGGCTGAACAAGAAGTTGGATTGAGTGGACTTGTAGGCTCTAAAGTTTTACGCTGTTTTATTTTTGAATGCAGTTATTTTTTGTACATAATTCTACAGTTGTAAGTTCAACTTTCATGATAGAGAGATTGCACTAAAATACTTGTATTAAGTGAACTGAAAAATACTATTTATTTTATTTTTAAAGTGCAAATATTTATAATAAAAAATAAATATAAGGTGAGCACTGTACACCGTGTATTCTGTGTTGTAATTGAAATCAATATATTTGAAAATATAGAAAACATCCAAAATATTTATAGAAATAGTATTCTATTACTGTTTAACAGTGCGATTGACAGCCCTAGTATTTATATTAAACAGATGGTAGTACCAATAATATACCAAAGTATATTGCTCACACAAACTTCTTAGACACTGACTCTGGGCTTTGCAAGAAATAAGTTTTCAAACATCATTCACTGTCAATTCCATTGGTTATTATTAAGAGCAGGAAAAGGAAACTCAAGGGGAATGTTATCTATTTAAAAAATGTTTTGAGCATACCATTTTCCATCTTAAAGAGGGGAAGAGCCTTGAGTCAGTATTTAAGAACTATTTAATGCCTATTCAATGCAATGCATCTGGAAACCAAAGGCTTTAAAAATTGCTCACATGGGCTTCTTCATATAATCTTGTGGCCATGTCCTCAGCTGGTGACTAAGCTCTGTTGACTTTAATGAAATGACAACAGTTTACACCAACTGAGGATCAAACTCTTAATGTTTTATTTGGTGCAACACAATCTTTGGTGAGCCAGTATTTATGCACTTGAAAAAAAGCAGTAAACTGGAAAAGAAAAAGATTGTGAAGAAAAGTGAAGGAAAAAAGGAGACAACCACACAGGATGACAAATCCAGAAGGATTGATAGATTTTTTTTTTTTTGCATTAAATAATAATAATAATAATAATTAATGGAGATATCCTATCTCCTAAAACTGGAAGGGACCTTGAAAGGTCATCGAGTCCAGCCCCCTGCCTTCACTAGCAGGACCAAGTACTGATTTTGCCCCAGATCCCCAAGTGGCCCCCTCAAGGATTGAACTCACAACCCTGGGTTTAGCAGGCCAATGCTCAAACCACTGAGCTATCCCTCCCCCCATTAAAAGTGTAATCAGAAATAGTGCCAATTTCTCTGGCTTGCTTATCTCTTCTGAAAGAGATAAACTTAAAAAATAATTTCTCTATTTGAAATGTAGTTTTGATTCTCTCAGCTTTATCATTTATGATTAGTTTATCATAAGGGCAGCACATTTAAATGTGGTGTATGACAACTAGACACTAAAAAGACAGTGTTAATTGAGAGGAAAGGGGATAGACAGTTCAGGGCTAGCCACTGACATTTATATGAATTACTGAAACAAATTCAAAGTATATTCTCTCTTTGATGTATTCATGTAACTTCGATCAGAGATGAGGAGCTTCCCACACACATTCAAAGTGGAATATAATCCAGAGGATTGCTACTGGGAAACTGCCCTACTGGTTGGAAGGGACAGAGATTCAAGCCTCATATCTACACTGCAATTAAACACCCACGACTGGCCTGTGCCTGCTGATTCGGGCTCATGGGTCTCAAGCTCCGGGGCTGTTTAATTGTGATGCAGACGTTCAGGCTCGGGGTGGACCCCAGGCTCTGGGACCCTCCCCTCTCACAGGTTCCCACAGGCCCAACTCCAGCACAATTAAACAGACCTGGAGCCCCGGGAACCAGAGTCAGCTGACACAGGCCAGCTGCAGGTGTTTAATTGGCGTGTAAACATTAGATTCTATTTCTACCTTAGGGGGGGAGTGTATTCTAGCTTGTAGATCAAGGCACTGGGAGTCAGAAAACTTAGGTTATTCAATCTGTGCCTCTTGCTTTTTGTGCAGATTTAGGCAACTCACTTATCCTAACTGTGCTTTCAATTTACCTGCTTGAAAAATAGTTTTATTAATATCTACCTCTCAAGGTTGTTGTGAGGTATAATTCAAGTGTTTAGTACTTTAAAAACCCTAATTATAAGTGTAAATTAGCTTTTGTTAGAACTGGATGAGTACTGAAAAAAGGCATTCATGAACATTTGTTTGAATGAAACCATTAATTTACTTCAATGGCATTTGCCACTCTTTTAAGTAATTTCCCTCAAACATTCACATGAATGTTTTTCACTCAAAAGAACATTCATAAAAAAAGAGAATCTCAGAAATATATATTCAAATATGGGTTCATGTAAGGTTCATAACTGATGTATTTGTACTACTTTTTATAAAAGTTGCAAGGACAGAAACAATTCTGTGTGACTCAGTCGACCAAACAAATACCACAAATAACTAACAACAAATAGTGAATAGACAAATATACAACCAGAGTAGAGAGCCCATAAGCAACCTATGGGCTTCAACACATTTGCACATATTCATCTACCAGTCTAGGACAATGAACAAATTAATGACAATACAAGTCATGCAGTATTCAAATAGAAACATGATATAGATTAATCTAAGACATTATTTGCTATGAATTCTTCATTCACTTCTGATTATTATTATTATTAAATTTACTGTTGAATTCAGAAGTGAAACACATTTCTCTCTAAATCTTCCCTTCCCATTGTCCCTTACAGACAGAGGTGAAAGTAAGCCAGTACGGTCCAGTTCGCTGTGCCGGACTGGACCGGCTTCTCCGGCTCCTGCGGGGAGCCCTGGGCCTTTAAATCTTGAAAGGCCCTGCCTCTTCCCATTGAGGCCATGCCTCTTCTGGTTTAGGCCACGCCCCTGCTCAGAACTCCGGCGTACCGGTACGTCCTTTAAGTTACTTTCATCCCTGCTTACAGAGAATACATTCTGATTGGTGAGCAAGCTCCCATTGATAAGAGGTGCAGGATCAGGGCCTATATTAGTAATATGGTTCTACTTGGCCTTCTTTGCCACAAGATAAGGTCAGTGGGTTAAACCAATCCCCTATTTCTATTCTTGAACACAAGCCTCCAAGTTCAGGAGCATGCTGGTCACTTGGAATGAGATAACAGACTTTGGGGCACTTACAGTTGTTTTAGTTTTATTTATTGTATTTTACATTTTGCCATTAAGGAAAGTGTATTTATTTTCATAATTTATTAAAGCAGTCAGCACAATCTCTAAGTACTGAAAGATATTTTTAGAAAGCCCACGCACATTACTTGTGCAGTAATGTAAACACTCTAAGACCCAATAAATAAATAAATGCCTGAGAAAAGAGATGAGTCTTACAGCAGGCACTAAAGTTTGGCAGACTTGGGATCTAGCAGATAAATGGAGGAACTGAGATTTAAAATTAATCGAACTACAGAGCTTTGTGGAAAATTGGAGGGAATCTAAGAACTAAATCTAAGAACTAAGAACTAAAAACACTGATTAAAATAAAAGCCATAAAATGTAGCAGAAAAGCTAAAGTTCATAGAATCATAGAAATGTAGGGCAGGAAGAGACCTCAGGAGGTTATCAAATCCATCCCACTGTGCTCAAGTAAACCTAGATCATCCCTGACAGGTGTTTGTCCAATCTGTTCTTAAAAATCTCCAATGATGGGGATTCCATAACTTCCCTTGGAAGCCTATTCCAGAGCTTAACTAACCTTATAGTTAGAAAGTTCTTCCTAATACTGAACCTAAATCTCCCTTGCTGCAGATTAAGCCCATTACTTCTTGTCCTACTTTCCGCAGACATGGAGAACAATTTATCACAGTCCTGTTTATAACAGCCCTTAATGTATTTGAAGGCTATTATCAGGTCCCCTTTTCTTCTTTTCTCAAGATTAAATGTGCCCATTTTTTAAACTTTTCCTCATAGGTCAGGTTTTCTAAATCTTTTAATCACTTTTTGCTGCTCTCCTCTGGACTCTTTCCAATTTGTTCACATCTTTCCTAAAGTGTGGCACCCAGAACTGGACACAGTACTCCAGCTGAGGCCTCAGTGGCAAGTAAAGCAGGATACTTACCTCCTGTGTCTTACATACAACACACCTGTTAATAGACCCCAGAATGATATTTGCCTTTTCGCAATTGCTTCACATTGTTGACTCGTATTAAATTTGACTTCACATTGTTGACTCGTCCATTATAATTCCCAGAACCTTTTCAGCAATACTATCACCTAGCCACTTATTCCTCCATTTTGTAGCTGAGCATTTGATTTTTTCCTTCCTAAG
This sequence comes from Emys orbicularis, assembly GCF_028017835.1. NCBI lineage: Eukaryota > Metazoa > Chordata > Testudines > Emydidae > Emys > Emys orbicularis. The sequence goes on from NC_088684.1 coordinate 196,701,692, forward strand.
TGAAGTACTTTGCACTTGTCTTTATTGAATTTCATCTTGTTGAATTCAGACAAATTCTCCAATTTGTCAAGGTTGTTTTGATTTCTAATCCTTTCCTCCAAAGTGCTTGCAAACCGCCCCCCCTCCCCCACACACACAGTTTGGTGTCATCCTCAAATTTTACAAGCATACAATTTTACAAGTCATTAAAAAAAGAAGTGAATAGTATCAGACCCAGGACTGACCCCGCACAGGACTCCACAGGATGCACCCTCCCAGCTTGATAGTGAACCACTGATAACCACTTTTTGAGTACAGTCTTTCAACCACTCATGTATCTGCCTTACAGTAATTTATCTAGACTGCATTTCCCTAGTATGCTTATGAGAATGCCATGTGCGACTATGTCAAAAGCCTTCCTAAAAACAAGACATATTACATCTACTGCTTCTCCCTTATCCACTAGGCCAGTAACCCTGTCAAAAAAGAAAATTAGGTGGGTTTGGCATGTTTTGTTCTTGATAAATCCATGCTGACTATTCCTTATAACCCAACTCTAGATGCTTATGAACTGATTGTTTAATGATTTGTTCCAGTATTTTTCCAGGTATCGAAGTTAGGCTGACTGGTCTGTAATTCTCCGGGTCTTCTTTGTTCCCCCTTTTAAAGATAGGTACTATGTTTGTCCTGCTCCAGTCCTCTGGGATCTCACCTGTCCTCCATGAGTTCTCGAAGATAATGGCTAACAGTTCCGAGATTGTTTCAGCTAGTTCCTTACATACCCTAGGAATTTTATCAGGTCCTGCCAACTTGAATATATCTAACTCATCTAAATATTCTTTAACCTGTTCTTTCCCTATTTTGGCTTGCTTCCTCCCTCCGCCCCCACCCCGTTGTTCATATTAATTGTGTTGAGTATCTGGTCACCATTAACCTTTGTGGTGAAGACAAAAAAAATAGACGTTAATCCCCTCAGCCTTCTTGATGTCATCAGTTATTAACACCCCTTCCCAACTAAATAGAGGACATACAGTTTCCTTAGTCTTTCTCTTGCTTCTAATGTATTTATAACATCTCTTCCTATTGCCTTTTCTCTCTCTTGCTAGGTGCAACTAATTTTGTGCCTCAGCCTTTCTGATTTTGTCCCTACATGCTTTTGTTATTCTTTTGTACTCTTCCTTAGCAATTCGTCCTTGTTTTCACTTTTTGTAGGAGGTTTTTTTTTTAATGTACAGGTCATTAAAGAGCTCCTGGTGTTGACATATTGGCCTCTTACTATTCTTTCTATCTTTCTTTCGCACCAGAATATTGTCTCCTTGATAAACTGCCAGCTCTCCTGAACCCTTTTAGATCTTAGATTTTCTTCCCATTAGAACTTACCTACCAGTTTCCTGAGTTTGTTAAAGTCTGCTTCTTTGAAGTCCATCATCCTTATTCTGCTGCTCTTACTCATTCCTTTCCTTAGAATCATGCAATCTATAATTTCATGATCATTTTCACCCAAATTGCTTTCCACCTGCAAATTTGCAACTAATTCTTCCCTGTTGGTCAGAATCAAGTTCAAAATGGCTGTCCTCCCGGTTACTTCCTCCACTTTCTGAAACAAAAAGTTGTCCCCGATACATTCCCAGGACTAACTGGACATTTTGTGATTTGCCATATTACTTTCCCAACAGATTTCTGGGTAGTTAAATTCCCCCATTACTACCAGGTCTTGTGTTTTGGATATTTCTGTTATTTGTTCCAGAAATGCCTCCTGATTTGGTGGCCTATAATAGACCTCCCTACCACAACATCACCCCTATTTTTCTCCTTTTAGCTTTACTCAGAGACTTTCAATGGGTCTGCATCTCCCCTCCTTTTGGACCTCAGAACCAGTGTATATATTCTTGATGTGCAACATAACATCTCCTCCCTTTTTTCCCGCCTATCCTTCCTGACCAAGCTATACCCCTCTATACCAATATTCCAGTCATGAGATTTATCCTACCAAATCTCTGTGATGCAAATTAAGTCATAATCTAGTTTATGTACACATACTTCCAGCTCTTTCTGCTTATTCTCCATACATCTTGCATTGGTGTATGGACATCAAAGTTGTATCGCCTTTTTGTTTGTTAGTTCCCCATTTGGCTTTATTCTAAAGAGCTGATATGAAGGAGAATTAGTAACAGGTGTCACTGTGTACCTCATAGTCCAGGTCCAGGTAATCAAATTCCCCATTGGTTCTGAAATGTTGAATGTGCCTATCCAGTGTTAGATTGATGTTCCTCCCATGACGTTCTATGACAATGGAGTGCCAATGGTGGTCATCCAAGAGGCTGCCTGTCATCACAGATGTGTGACCATAAATTGAGCCATACTGGTTGCTACCTGAGACAGAGAGGATGAGAAGAGCAGCAGATGATTAACTCACACTCAGTGTCATTTAGGAAACATATTTATCTTGCTGTATCATATTTCACAAGAAACATGCTGCATACACCCTACCATTACTGCTGTGAAGTCAAGATCTGTCCATTCAGGAGATTTTGCCATTAATAAATTTAGCTGTCATATACCAAATATCTAATCTGTAAGGTATATAAGTAATTACTGATAACAGAAAATGTTTGATGGAGAATGATAGTAATATCCACTTCTAGTTAGTTATAAACTTGTTTTCAATCAAAGATTTTCTGTGTTTGAGCCCTAGAAAATGAAAAGCTGTCACCTTCACTAAAGTATTTAAACTTTGGGCCAGTTTCCCAGCTTCAGTGGAACTATACTGACTTTGATGAGGACTTGGCCCTCGGGGGTCTGATAACAGAAAAGCTTTAGGCCAGGTCTACACTTGGAAGGGTGTGCAGTTATACCTATACTGACATATTATACCAGCAAAGCACTCCTATTGTGGATGCAGCTTATACCAGAAAAACTGTGCTTTTTGCAGGTAAAGCTTATTCCAGCCCCAGAAGGGAAAGAAGCTATACTGGCAAAAGCACAGTATAACTGTGCTGGTATAACTGCATCTAAACTAGGCACTTCTGGTGGCACAGGTATGTTAGTTAGGGATTACACCTCTTCACACCCCTGACTGACATAGGTATATTGGCAAAATATATTAGTGTAGACCTGGTCTTACTCAGCAATAAGGGACGAATAGAACAAATCAGAAAGTTGTGCCACAATCTTCCATGTTTTGAATGCAGCATAATCTAAATCTATTTATGGAGCTGAAACTTTCTTAGCATTAAACATCACTGGAACTCAGACTTTGAGTCTTCGTAGATCCTTCCCTCCCCTATCTCCTCAGAGTGTATCATCACACCCCAGCCAAGCAAATTTATGGAAGCTATTATATATTATTCAACCTGGCTGATCTGAGAAATATAATGAAACTGAGAAATTAATGGGTTATAATTTCAGTGAAATTTGTTAAAAATAGATTAGTGCTACAGGAAGATGTGCTGTCCTCATCAGCATCTGCCTATATTGTTGATCTTTAGAAAAAGGAGCAGAATAGAAAATGCTAGTGGAAATAATTACTATTCATTTTAAATAATACATGAATAGAATAATTTACTGTTCACATGACTGCAAGAGAAGCAGGCAAAAGTTACATGAAACCTCATTTTAAAGGGCATTTGTTTTAAGAAAAAATGAACCTAATGCTACATACACACTTTCCTTCTCATATGAGCAAAACTATTTTATTTAATTCAGCCTATAAACCAAACTTCTCATAAGCCTGTAATATCTCTTGCAGAAGGAAAGAGGCAGGACTCGGTAGTAATAAATATATAGATGACTCCTTAATGAGGCAACTGGCTACAGACGGAGCCTGTATCTGACTCTGGCTCTCTAATGCTCAGATTTTATGAACACAGCCTACACTTCTTAGTCTCATCATCTACGGTCTCCTTAAATCCTGCCACAGAATTAGTTATATGATGGATTAGATACTGAATACACAACAAAAGCCAACCTACTAATTTCCCAATCTCAAAGTTAACAAAAAGAATGGGCCCATATGAAAAGTAGCTCCCCAAAGTGGCCCAATAGTCTTCTCACATTGCTTAGGGTATAGGCTCTAGCAACATTGGCACCAGGCTACTGAGATCGGTAAGCTTTCCCGCCCCTCCACACGCACATCTGAAGATCATATCAGACATTCAGGGTGAAATCCTGTTCTACCACTGACTTCAGTGGGGCAAGTTTTCTCTTTAAGCATTTGCAGCCCAGATCTGTCACTCTACCTCCCCTCTGGCTATACTTTCTACAAGGCAGTCTTCTTGGACCTCAGCTTGGCATTAGCCCATGGCTTCTCAGTGAGGGCCCCTCATTGTTTTCTCTGCAGCTTCCCAAGTTTTCCTAAATTCACCTGGCCTTTCCCCTGGTGCCGCTGATCAGCTCCCTCTCTCCCACAGCCATTTACTTCTACTGTAAATGAATCTGTGTAAAGCTAACTAGCACCATGTATGCCCTATTCCAAGAATAAGATTCTCTTGTCATTTTTGAGAACAGTACATTTCTAGGTGTCTGTTTTTTGTCGTGTTTCTATTTGTGGTTTCATTTTCATATTATTGACATTTTGCGTAGATAGTAAGACATAATCTACACTCATATAAAAATACTGCATACAGGAAAAGGTTCAGCATTTTCACCAGATGATCTGATTATAAGTTACTGCTTAAAACAACAAGCAAAAGAAGAAGAAAAATGGAGAATGGTATCTGAATTTAAATTATGTACCTAAAATGATTTTTAAAGAATAAGCATACCTAGATTTAAATTAAGGACCAGCTTGGCTTTTTTCAGTTCCAGGGTGATATAGTCTCCTTGCTGTCCTTCTCCATGGAAGATGACACCTTCACTTTCAGAGGTTTTAAATTTCAGAGTGATGACATCTTTCAATGTTTTCATTTTCTTGTTCTTGAATCTGTATGGTAACACAGCATGGCCATCAAAATTGATAACGTCGGCCCCTAAAGGGAAGAAGTAAATAACATTGTTGCTTAGTGATTATATATTACTGTGGCCATTGGAAAAGCAAACACACAATTTGTGGATTACATCTGAGCAGGATAAATGCATGAATGTGATATGAATTATAAATATGTTTTCTCTAGGCTATAATTTAATGGATGAATATATAATGCAACAACCAGGTAGGACATGTATTTAATGTTTATTTTTTCATAGGGATATCATAAATTAGACTCAAAGATGCATAACCTACAGGTTTTATTCAAACTCCCTTTCATCTCTCTTGAACATGGTGTTGCTCACAAATATTTGCCTACCCAAAGTTGAAAGCAGGAAAGAAGATTTTCCCAGTAGTTGTTAATAGTCTATTTGATGCCTCTTAGAAAATTCACTAGAGATGCATGTATGTGAATTTTTATCAATGAAATATGACACTGCAAAACTTCCCTGGTAGTAATAAAATCAGACCAGATTCCTTGCAATGTTCATAAATTTTAGGACTAACCTGGAATAGGATCAGGCCTAAAATTCACGCTCCAGTGAAATTACCATATTTTTCTGTTTGTGAACTATCTGCAAATGGATATATGAATTTGTTTATTAGCATTTGTTTGACAAATTACTTCTGTAAACTATTTTAGCCTATGTTTTCTCATTAACTTTGCTGTAAGAATTCATGTATTTGCTATTCATGATTCACTATTTATATCATGTATCAGAGGGGTAGCCGTGTTAGTCTGAATCTGTAAAAAGCAACAGAGGGTCCTGTGGCACCTTTAAGACTAACAGAAGTATTGGAGCATAAGCTTTCGTGGGTGAATGAAGTGGGCATTCACCCACGAAAGCTTATGCTCCAATACTTCTGTTAGTCTTAAAGGTGCCACAGGACCCTCTGTTGCTATTTATATCATGTGATTGGTCACCTAAATCCTCCTAGATGCAATATGATGTTGCTCCTGAGTCACTAAATGATTGGATGACCTAACATTTGCAAACTCTTTCAATTTCTGCCTGAAATAGAATCTTGCTTTGTCATTAAATTAATTTCTCTTTCTTTCTGAAAAAAAAAAAAAAAAAAAAAGATTATTTTCCAAACTTTGCGGGCATGAATAATTCTGAATAGCAATCAAAATGGGTATGAATGTGACTGGTTTGATTGAGAATTTGCAAAATATATTCATGAATATTTTTTGCAAATTTCCCCCCAATTTTGATTAAAATATGCATTTACCTACATCCCTTCAAATGCAGCAGTAAATAATCATACCTATATAACAAACATACAAGTCATTTTATGCTCCAGATGAAATCAGGATGGAGATTTCATCATCTGCAACATTGTGCAATAGCAGTTCTGGATTTTGCCTGCCTCTGTGGGTTGTTCTCTTGGAATTGCTGGCAATATCTTTAAAATACTCACTTGTCCTTAACCATACTGACTGAAGATAATTAAAAACACAAATAATATTCCACCCATTTATCTCTCTACAATAATCTTCAGCAAACAAACAAAAAAACCCAACTACTCACCGTGGGTGAGTAGGCTAGTAAAATTTGTAAAGGCTCCCTTAGAACATTTTGTATATATGTGCATAAATAAGAGTATGTATTACGACCTGAATTCATTAGGACTTTCACGTGCTTTCAGTGAAGCACTTAAGCAATGCTTGTGTCCATTCCTATTCAACATTGGACTTAAGCACCACCTTAAGTGATTTGCTGAACTGGGGCTTTAATTATTATCAGGAGCCACTTATACATGCTATGTCCATAAGGTGTCCTAGTCACATTCTATAAGTTCCTGATACAGCTTTTGCAGTCAACCTCAGAGCTCTCTGAGTGTAACAGAAAAGCAGGCAGTGTGACGCTCAGTACTTTTTTACTGAAAGCCGAACAGTCAGTGCTACAACAAGTAATGTGCATCTTCTTGCTTAGTGACAGATTAACAAACCATTCTGTCTCTGTTAATTAACATGTTCATCACCAATTAGGATTAAGCCTTGCTGTCATGTTGATTAAATATATATTGATACACCATTTAAGCACCCAGTATACTAAGTGTCCAAAGGTGAAGAGAAACACATAGTACTTCCATCACATAGTGTTTTCCCCAAAATAATTAAAGTAACACTTCTGTAGAATTTCACTGCACTGATTCGAAGATTCTTTACACGATGGGTGAAGTTTGTGACACCTATTTTGTGTTGTATTATCCATTTGCTTCTGGGATATCTTTAGTAAGTTTGTACGACATAATACAAATTGGATTATTGTCAGACTCCCAGATGGCATAAATGGTTGTAAACTCTGAAGCTTTACATGTTGAGCAGCTAATGACATGGTCTTATATATTTCCAACTTTCTTGTTAATGGGTAGAAAATATGATTATAACTGCTAAGGGTTGAAGGAAGGGGTAGTACAGTATTTTCATATTAATGGTGCTTAAAAAAATTCCAGCTCTGAATACAATATAGAAAGCTAAAGAAAAGAAAGCTACAATATAGAAAGCTAACCAGGTTTTGTCACTCTACCTTAAAAATGATGCACACATTTTAAGTCTGTGTGCTATAAAGAAAACAAAAATAATAAAGTGATTGTCATCAGACCAGCAGCTGATGAGTTTATTTCAGAGGCTATTTGAGATCAAAATGTAATGCAATCTACCTTAAGCACCTTTGCTATAGGCTCAATTCAATGCCAACTGATGTCAATGGAAAGACTGTAACTGATGTCAGTGGATGCCTGACTGGGCTGTATATGAGCTGGAAACGAACCATTGTTACCCTATGGCTTGAAACAACTCTTAAACCACTTTTCTACACATCCATCCATTATATACATTACCATCCATTCTACACAGCCTGGCCAGAGACTGCAGAGTACTCCACATATTTGAGCAGAATCTTTATATCTGTTCCTCTCCCCATAGAGGAGAAAAAGGAGCTGGGATGTATAGATTCTGCAGAGAAGCCTCCTTATGCCTCAGCCAGCTCCCCCCTTTCCATCCTCCCTCTCAGCTCAGTTGTCAAATAAAGTGATATTAAGTGTCAAGGTGCACCCATAATGCATTTCCTTCTTCCATTGGTCCTATATCAGGGGTTCTCAACTGGGGGTCCCTGGCCCACTGAGGGGCTGCGAGCCATTTCAGGGTGTCTGCCAAGCAGGGCCACTGGGAGCCCTGAGCCCTAGAGCCCGGCAGCTGAAGCTTGGAGTCCTGAACCCCGTCACCCTGTGGGGCAGAAGCCAGAGCCACCCACTCTGGGCTAAAGCCCTGATCTCCAGCACGGCCCTCCCCGGGGCAGAAGCCTCAAGCCCAGGCACCCTGAGCCACGGCAGAAGCCACCCCATGGGGCTGAAACCCGAGCCCCAAGTCCTGGCAGAAGCTGCCCTGAGCCCCAGTGTCCCCAGCCCCAGCTGAAGCTGCCCTATTGGAAAGTGGGGAAGCCCCCAGCCCCAATGTCCCTAGCCCCAAGCTTCCCCCCCACCCCAAACAGCAGAAGCCCCAAGTCCCCTGCCCTGTGGGGAAAAAGCTATGAGCCTCCCATCCCATGGGAGACCAAGACTGACACGACGATGCTATCTTGCTTGTGGAAAAGCCATAGACTTTCAGCCCCACTCTCCAAGGTCTTCAAGATGGTGGCTACACTATGGGACTGTATGTTTCATGGCAGAAGCCCAAGGTCCAGAACCTCAGAGCTGGGCCACCAGAAACTCTGATACAGGTAGGGCAGAGTACTGTGATAGCAGTGATGAGTTCATCTACTTATGCTGCAAGCAGAGTTTAAATGGTCACAGCAAACTGGACGTTTTGATTAATAGGTCTCGCTGCGTCCTGCATGAAGTCAATGTATTGCTTATGGATGCAAAAAAATCTTTGTGCTGAGACAAAGTTTAGGATCTATCAAACCCATGTACAACCTGATTTGCAATACAGGTTAGAAACCTGCCCTCCCTTATAGGCAAGTTTGAAGAAGCTAGAGACATTCCATATCCACTGTCAGTGCCAAATCCTGAGCATAAAGTGGTTTGAATTTGTTTAAATGTCATAATCTCACATTTCTGGCCTTTCTTCAATCACTCATTATATTCAAAAGCAGTGTTGCACAATCTTTGTACATATCGCAAGAGTGACAAAAACACCCCAGCACAACATGCACTCAAACTCTCCATCAATGCACAAAAGGGTGCATGTCCTGATCCTACTTGGTGCCACCCGTGGGGTTCACAGGATTGAACCATATCTGGAAACTTCACTACATAATGCCTGGGGCAACGCCACCAACCATGATCACTCTGGCTAGTGCAACAGTCCTCAGTAGACTATGAGTTTTTGAGGATGATACTTACATCTGACTGCAGTATAGTCACCTATGGTATAAGGCTAGTGCACATCAACTGAGACTGCACTAACATTTATTACAAACATCCTTCTTCCTTTATAAAACATGCCTTGCAATACAAATTCATTGTAATTAAGGCTGTCAAACGATTAAAAAAAACTAATTGCGGTTAATTGTGTGATTAATCAAACTGTTAAACAATAATAGAATACCATTTATTTAAATAGTTTTTGATGTTTTCTACATTTTCAAATATATTGATTTCAATTACAACACATACTACAAAGTGTAGAGTGCTCACTTTATATTTATTTGTATTATAAGTATTTGCACTGTAAAAAAACAAAAGCAATAGTATTTTTCAATTCACCTAAAACAAGTACTGTAGTGCAATCTCTTCATCATGAAATTTGAACTTACAAATGTAGAATTATGTACACAAAAAACTGCATTAAAAATAAAACAACGTAAAATTTTAGAGCTAGCAAATCCACTCAGTCCTACTTCTTGTTCAGCCAATTGCTCAGACAAAAAAGTTTGTTTACATTTGCAGGAGATAATGGTGCCTGCTTCTTGTTTAAAATGTCACCTGAAAGTGAGACCGGTTGTTCACATGGCGCTGTTGTAGTAGGCGTCGCAAGATATTTACATGACAAATATGCTAAAGATTCATATGTCCCTTGATGCTTCAACCACCATTCCAGAATGCATGCGTCCATGCTGATGACGGGTTCTGCTCGATAACAGTCCAAAGCTGTGCGGACTGATGCATGTTCATTTTCATTATCTGAGTCAGATGCCACCAGCAGAAGGTTGATTTTCTTTTTTGGTGGTTCAAGTTCTGTAGTTTCCACACTGAAGTGTTGCTCTTTAAAGAATTCTGAAAGCGTGCTCTACACCTTGTCCCTCTCAGATTTTGGAAGGCACGTCAGATTCTTAAACTTTGGGTCAAGTGCTGTGGCTATCTTTAGAAATCTCACATTGGTATCTTTGCATTTTGTGAAATCTGCAGTGAAAGTGTTCTTAGAATGAACAACATGTGCTGGGTCATCATCTGAGACTACTATAACATGAAATATATGGCAGAATGTGGGTAAAACAGAGCAGAGACATACAATTCTCCCCCAAGGAGTACAGTCACAAATTTAATTAATGCATTATTTCTTTAATGAGCGTTATCAGCATGGAAGCATGTCCTCTGGAATGTTGGCCGAAGCATGAAGGGGGATATGAATGTTTAGCATATCTGGCACATAAATACCTTGCAATGCTGGCTACAAAAGTGCCATGCAATTGCCTGTTCTCACTTTCTGGTGACACTGTAAATAAGAAGAGGGCAGCATTATCTCCTGTAAATATAAACAAACTTGTCTGTCTTAGTGATTGGCTGAAAAAGAAGTAGGACTGAATGGACTTGTAGGCTCTAAAGTTTTACATTTTTTTGTTTCTGAGTGTAGTAATGTAACAAAAAAACATCTACATTTATAAGTTGCACTTTCACTACAAAGAGATACTTTATTTGCTCTACAGTATTTGTACGAGGTGAACTGAAAAATACTATTTCTTTTATCATTTTTACAGTGCAAATATAAAAAATAACATACACTGATTTCAACTGCAACACAGATATATGAAATTGTAGACAAAAATCCAAAATATTTAATAAATTTCAATTGTTATTCTATTGTTTAACAGTCTGATTAAAATTGTGATTAATCATGATTAATTTTTTTAATCACCCTAACCCTAACTTTTTTAATCACGATTATTTTTTTGAGTTAATCGTGTGAGTTAACTCAGATTAATTGACAGCCCTAATTGTAATACATAGTCATTGATTTCTAAGTTCAGCCAAAACTATCATCCTGGTCTTGTTCTTATAAATTATAAATTCTAAAGTATGGATTAGTTCATAAATAAATGTAAAGTCCAAATTAGCTAGTTGCAATGTAAGGAACCCACTAGAACTCAAACAAGAGATAGGAGGGGGAATACTTTGCAATTTGTACATAAAATGTAGACTATTATGGCACCCTTGAAAATCTTCAGTCAGCAAAGAAGTAAATAAAAACAGGTCATCATGTCAGATTGGCTACAGAGCTCCCTATAATAACTCTTGCTTGTTTTTAAAACATTAAATTGCCAGCAGATCCAAGTGCTTGTTTCTAAGTAGAGTTATATCTACAATTTTCTTGAGAATTCCACATCTAATAAGCAATTTTGGAAAACCATCATGAAATCTATTTGTAGAAAATCCATGTGGAAACCACATTTATTCAGTTCTGAAAATCCAAGAGAGGAACAATTTAGATTTTCACATCCAACACACTTCTTTTTGCTCTACTGAGAATGGCTCAGTTCGTTTTAACCACTTAGCCTGTATTAAATGTATTCTTATCCACAGAAAATATTAACCATATGTAACAGTCTTGAGTAAATGTCACGTACATTGAATGGCAAAAAAATAAATAAAAATCATGGCCAGTACAAGTTGAAAGACATTCATTTCTAATATACTATCAAGAATGTCCCTTAAACAATGCCATGAATTCTCCTGCATGTATCTTTGTTAGATCTGTTTCTTGCTGTTATAGTACGCTACATGAGCTGCATTATTTTATCCTTGAGGCTTGTGTGTACCTCCCATTAATGTCTGCAGCAGTTACATTTGAGCATCAAGGATCTCATCCATTATCAATTGAAGGCAATGGGAATCCTTCCACTGACTTCAACGGGCTTTTTGGATTAAACCCCAGATCTCACCCAATTTACATAGAATTGAAACTAAGTAAAATTTTTCAACAACATATTGAAAAAAATAAGCTATTATATCTATGATGTAGGAAAATATGCCTATATCTTCACTAGAAATGCTGTAGTGCTTCTGTGCAGACACTCACTACCGAGGTACTATAGTATCTATAGAAACCAGACAGCAAGCACTGTGTTGTTTAGCGCTTAATTGTTTGAGCTGCCCCACCCACCCGACTCCTCCCCAAGACCTCATCTGAAATAATTATGAAACATTAATCAGGAAAAAACAACTTACTAGAAAAATATCTTATATCATATATAAGATCATATTATATCTTATACATTAAAAATACTAAGTATGTTAACCTTTTGAATATGTTATGGATTCATGATATTGTGTCCATAAAGAGACAGGTATCCTTGTATACATGTACAGATCCTGCAACTACTTAGTTTAGCTTTATTTACGAGTATACCCATTGATCACAAGCATTAGTAAAATTAAGTTGTGTGCAAGTGTCTGCAGGACCTGGACCCTTGTTATCATATGTTTTGCAAAATCATTCGATAAGAATAAAACACAGTCGTAATTTTCTGCTTAGTAGTATTCTCTTCAGCAGTGCTATGCTGGGAGGACCCACATGGTCTTGGATAATTCAGTGCCCTGCAGATTACACAGTAATTCTGTTTAAGAGCTCCAGTATGTAGAACTGTGGTAATAATCTGTGTTCCCTATGTGGTGACGGTTGACTATTTAATGTTAGGATAATTACCATGACATGGTAGCTTATTTAGACACTACTACCATATAATTCCTATAATTACAATGTAAATATATGATTCTTTCTCTCCTAAGTCACTGAAGTACTGACCCTGGCATCACAGAGATCTTCTTAATCCACCAGGCTACAGAGAGTGTCGACCTCCCCTGTGTTCAATGAAGTCTCATTGCTCTGAGAGACTACTCTTGTAATATTAAACAAGGATACTAATTTTCATAAATCTTTAATTAAGGAAATTACAGTGCTGAAGCCTTAAAAATTATACCTTTCCTGTACGAGATTTCCTGACTTGCGTGGAGTATTCTATTAAATAACATTGTGGGCTCCTTAAAAAAATGATTCCCACTTTCGGCGGGATAGGTAGAGTTTTTAGCCTTTATACCATTGTAAGTCAATAGAGCCACCTCAAGCTATAGCCACCTATTCCTCTAGCTAATAGTTCCACCATATTCAAATTCCTCCCAATAGGTATGAAGTCATGAAGCCTACCAGATGTGAGGGGGAGGAGACCTAACATACATGAACCCCACCCTTAGCCTCTGAGACACTCATTGTGCATTTATCAATTGTGTGATTTTATTACCATCCTCCTTGTCCTGCCTGCCCAAATGTCATCTGTTTATGACACTCATTTGCTGTGTCTTCCTAAATTTATCGCAACTACCACATTTTTGTGAGACACATAGAACTATCTTTGATGTTAAAAAAATATTAATTAATTAAGAATAATAAACCAGTATTAAAGCCTCAGAACTTCAAATAGCAATTTATTTACTTTTTTCATGGGAGGGACCCAAATCTACAGATAATGTCAAAATCTCTAAGACTTCCAAGCTCCCATTTATAAAACATAACCGAAACACTGAAATCTGTAGTTTAAATATAATTGCTTAGCTACTATGGTGACGGGCATGAAAGAAAAATCTAAGAATGATATATCAGATGCAATAGAACAAAAACCGATGGCAATAAAGCGGAGGAGCAATGAGACATATTTTTGCAATGAAGTGTACATCCTGACACAAACAATACCGGAATTACTCATTGTAACTTTAAAATATGGGCCTAGATTTTCAAAATGACTAGCAATTTTTGGGGGGCCCAACTTGACACATTTTGGATAAGACACTACACTGGGACTGACACACAGCCAACATGACAGCATGTTGGCAGTGTATGTCTGCACTACGAGCTCATGTAGATATACTCGCACTAGCTCTCATCTGAGCTAGCGCGCTAAAAATAGTAGTGTAGCTGTGGTAAAATGGGCACCTATAGCGGCAACCTGGGCTTGTTGTCCTGACTATGTACTCACGGGGTTCAAGTAGGTTTGTATTGCTGCTGCTGCCACCTGGGCACCTAAGGCTACACTATTTTTAGCATGCTAGCTCAGAGTGCAAGTATGAGTAGTTTAAGCTAGTATGTCATAAGCGTGAGTATGTCTACGCGAGCTGGGAATCACACCCTAGCTCATAGTGTAGATCAGGGGTTCTCAAGATTCATTGCATCGTGACCCCCTTCTGACAACAAAAATAACTACACAACCCCAGAAGCGGGGAACAAAGCCTGAGTCCGCCCGAGCCCTGCTGCCCCGAGGGGGTGGGGGGTCAATGCCCAAGCCCCACCACCTGGAGCCAAAGCCCAAGCTCCACTGCCCTGGGCTGGTGGGCTCAAGCCCAAGGGCTTCAGCCCCAGGCAGGCGGCCTGTAACCTGAGCCCTGCCACACAGGGCTGAAGCCCTTGGGCTTTGACTTCAGCCCTGGATTGTGAGGCTTGAGCTTTGTCTCCGGGCGGTAGGGCTTGGGCCCCAGCAAGTCTAGCGCCAGTCCTGGCAACCCCATTAAAACGGGGTTGCGATCCACTTTGGGTTCCCGACCTACAGTTTGAGAACCGCTGGTGTAGTACATGCACGACCTTTTGGATCAATTTCAACTAATAGTTACAGATGCATCTCTATACCACATTGCAGTGGGAAAAATGAGTAAGTCAAAAGTAAGCAGTAAGCATAAGTAAGCAGTCAACAGAATCTTTTATATATTTTTTCACAATGAGACAGAAAAGTAGAGTCAAAGTGTTTGAACATTGCCTGCAGGTCTAAAAAAACAGTCAGCATGATTGCACTGTAATTTACAGCGGTAGAGCCAACAGTGATGATCCTATGTTCTCTGAGAGCAAGGTGTCTGACATGCAGAAGAGAAGCCGCTGCCGCCACACACACACTTATGTATACAACTTTATGTTGAGGAAGCGTGAGGTGAAGGAAAATCAATTTTGTTGAGCTTCTGCTGCCTAGCTCAGCTTCCTCAGTTTGAATATGGTCATATTTGCTTTTGAATCCAAAACAAAGTGATTTAAATGATTGAAGAAAAAACATTACATTTGCTATGTGTGTGGGGTTTTTTTTCTTTTTTCCCTCCCCCCCCCCTCCCCTCCAACACACACTGTATCCTGGTATAATTTATAAGGCATATAACAGCACCCAGGCTGCTCAGAACATTTTATTAAGGTCTATTTTTATCTTGAGTTTTGAATAACAGGTATAAACTACATTCTCACATTTTATACATTAATCAGAAACCCACAAAAATAGCTACTGCAGGGTTACATTCTGTGGGGTGTTGAGCACTTCCTGAAAAATTCTGAGTTCCCCTAATATTCACTGAAGATATGCTTAGAGCACTCAGCACCTTGCAGGATTATTCAATATTTTTGCAAGAATAGGCCTTTAGCGCTCGTTTTCCATTTAATTATTATTATTTGCATGATAGCAGAGCACAAAGATTATCTGCTTTCACCAACTGATGCTCAGTCCAGCTACTATTAGTTGGCAGATTTCATGAAGAAGTCAGATGAGAAGTGGGTCTCCAGGACAGAATTAATGAGGAGATGTTAGAGTCTTTATAGATGAGTTCTGGTAGGATACAAAAGGTGCAGCATCGGAGGCAGAATGGAGATGTTGGAGGAAGAAGCCAGTATATAAATACAGACTGAGATTTTAAAATAATGCACACCTAAAGTTAGGCTCCTAGATCCATATTTAAGCACTTACATAAGTAATGTGATTTTCAAAAGTGCTGAGCACTAGAGATGGTTGAAAATTTTCCATTGAAGCCAGTTTTTCAATGGACATTTGGGTTCACAATTAAATGAATATTTTTGTGCAAAGTTTCTGCTTTCTGAGGAATTTTTTTTTTATTGAAAATCAAATGCATGAATACTGAAAAGTTTTCAGATTTTGGCTGAAAACGGACATATTTTGAGTTGGATATGCCAGACAACATCTCCCATGTTGCACCATGGTCCTCCCCCTCACCAAGAGGTGAGACTGTGGTGTATCACGTGAGATGTAGTTCATCCAGGAGACCCTGCCCATAGAGGAGAATGGGAGTACGAACCGCCCAGATTACACCTCCCATGAAGCACTTCAGAATCAAACTATTTCAGTTTTCAGTTGAAATAGTTACGGTTTTAATTTTTCACTAAAAAGCCAAAATTTTCTGTGGAAACACAACAAAACATTTTGCAGACAGCTTTACTGTGCCTCCAGGAGTCACTACAGTATATAACTATTGAACTTCCCTTTACTTAACAAATATTGTTGGTGTGCCTCCTCACTTTTGAAAATCAGGCCCATGTAATTACGTGTCTAAAGCCCCAAATCAGCAAAAACTTTATGTGCTTAAATCCCATTGAATCCCATGGGATTTACACACATGCTGAAGCAATATGCTGAATAGCATAAGATTTAAGACCATATTTAAGGTCTTTGAGGCCTTAACAAGGACTAGAAATCTAAATGTGGATGGCCATTTTAGAAAAATTTTGAACTACAGGGCACTAATTACACTTTGTGGTTCTGATTCATCTCTCGATTACATTGGTTTGAAAATCAATGGAGTGAGAGGTGAGTCAGACTCAATAGATTCCAAAAATCATTACATTGTCATGTAACCGGACTTTGGGTTTCAAAGACTGAAATAATCAAGATTTATTTTGTAATTACCAGGCTGCTACACAACGGTACTTGCCAAGCAGACAAGAGGTTAACAATTTATATTTACAGTATCTTTTTATATTATAGAATGTATGAATAAGATAATTACAAATTACTTATTAATTAAGAACTTAGTGTTTGGTATCCACATATTTTGCAATCACATGCACTGGGAGGGAACAACAAAATATTCCATATTGCCATCCACTATTCTTTAGCTATGACAGAGCAAAACCAATCACTTTGTTAAAAGCAATATTAATGTTAGATATTCTAAGGGGGAGGGATAGCTCAGTGGTTTGAGCATTAGCCTGCTAAACCCAAGGTTGTGAGCTCAATCCTTGAGGGGGCCACTTAAGGATCTGGGGCAAAAATCAGTACTTGGTCCTCCTAGTGAAGGCAGGGGGCTGGACTTGATGACCTTTCAGGGTCCCTTCCAGTTCTATGAGATAGGTATATCTCCATATATATATATATAGAGAGAGAGAGAGAGCAGTTATCCGTTGATGTATATTTCTATCAGCATGAACTATTGATTTATTGGAAACAGAGGCCCAACATGGGCTTTTAAATTCCTATTTCCAGGACTGTTCCTCATTATGAAACATCTCATTTACTATTTGTACTCATTGGAAATGGCAAACCGTGTAATCATGTTCTGAAGCAAGGTACAGTACAGAACATGATTTATTTGCAAACAGCTAGTCTGTACTAATGTGTTCATCAAATATTAAAAAGGAAATCAAAAACACCAGGTCAATAGAAAAGGACATGAATGACTCATGTAGTAAATAGCCAAAATGTGTCTCAGTTCTTATTCCAGCTGCTTAGCTTGTTCATTACTTAATGTAAAGAAGATACACAGAGAAAAAGGAACTGTACCATATTGGGCAACATTTTCCCCCAATTTACTTGCAGTGAATAAATAAACCACAAAATAATGGATTAGACAGTGTATTAAAACATTAATGTATCTAATAATTGGATGGAATTTATAGTTTACTGTTTATAGCTGCATGAAAACAGAAAGAAACATGGCTTTACTCTTGACCTATAGCACATTCTTTAGGAATTTGGATCTCTTACTTCTGTTTGTGCTAATTCCACCCAACTCTGCCATCAAAATGTTATATAATTTCACCACGACACTTTGTTTAATGCTTGAGTCTAGACTTTAAGACTATTCAGCATTAAAGTTCAAATTGTCCCTTCCTCCTCACACTCTACTAATTCTCTATAGCATCGTCTTCAAATATTGCCTGCATGGAACTTGGATTTTAATGTAATGTTCAAAGGAAACAAGTTATATCATATGTTATATTGGTTCAGAATATGACATACAGGCTTAACCCTGAAGTCCTTACTAAATTTAACTCAGTTAAAACTCTCATTGACATCATTGGAACATCAGGATTTGATGCTAGAAAATCATCTTGAGCTAGTCTGTTTGTGAGCTCGTGTCAGTAAACATTTACTCACACAAGTAGTTTCATTGAAGTGTAATTGCTCATTGATGTGATTAAAGCTGCTCCATCTGGCCCACTCTGTATAAGAGATTCACAGTGCTGATTGGTGAGATGTATTTCACCATTAACAAATATGTTATCTTCCCTTTCCAATTCCTTTAGCAATACTTCTTTTACGGGCCTTCTACTGCTGCTGCTGCCTTGCTGAACCAACCTACTTTAGAAACATCGTCTTCAAGACGTAGCACATCACTGTTTTTAGAAATTATATTTAATCAGCGGTGGCTGTCTTTGAGTCAATATTGGGAGAACCTTTACTACACAGGACCCTGGAATGCCAGGTCTATGAGGAAGCTCACCTTCATTCTCATGCCCCCAAATTAGATAGGCACAACTAACCTGTGTTTAGCACAGCATAGGAAAAGCAGATCAATGGAACTGGAGCTGGGTGAATAATTCAAAATTAATAATTCAGTCAGTTGATTTCCCCTTTCCTTTTCAAGCACTCAATATGCTAAAAAGAATGATTTTTCTCTAGTTTATTCATTATTCAATATTACTGATTAATTACAATAACATATCTTGATCTGTAGCTGGCCTTCTGCTAACTGGAAGTGTCAGATCTTCTGGGCATGCACCAAGTCTACCTATGCGTCTGTATCATGTCTAGCACAGTGTCGCCCTCATCCTAATTAGGGACTTTGGGTGCATCTGTAATATACATAAATAAATAAATAAATAAATAAATAAATACATAATATTTAGATTAAACCCTTTATAATAACGTTGTTTGAGGTGCAGAGGGATGAAGAGACTTCACTATTAAAGGCCTCCTCTGTGGCACACACTCGGTAGGTAAGAAAAAGTGCAATGCAAATTAACCATAAACTGAGTAAGTTGGGGACTTTAAATGTTCAGGTGAAAACAAACAAACAAAAACAAAAAGTGCTAAAAGGAAAGTGTAAACTTCTCCATTATCAAATCATGGCATTTAGTTCTGATATGATGTACGTTACATAACACTGATCTGTCAGGGCTCCGGAGTCACTACATTCAGTTAACAAGGAATGTCAGCTAGAATGTTTATTTTAAAGTCCCGTATCACTTCTCAACCTTATGGAAGTAAACTTGGTAAGATTCATTGGAGTTCAAGATCAAGGGGAAATGTCTTGACTGTCACATGAAAATGCTTCCTTAAGGGTTGGGAAATACAAGTTAAATATGCCAAATGGAGGAGTCAGATTCAATTAGTCAAGAAATGACACAGCCTTTGGTTTACCAGTTTTGCGTGCCTGGGAGGCTCAAAATATAGTAAAAATATACCTGTCTCCAAGAGGGAAAAGGTCTACAGAAATCCATTAGATCCCCCCTGCCTCCTCCCCAACTTGCAGGCTGTGTCATAGCATAGTAACTTTACATTTTGATAAGGAAGCCTAAGTTCTCTTGATTAGTTAGCACTATTGGACAAAAAAATATTTGCAAAGTGTTTGAAACATTTTTTCCATCAACTGTCAAATTAGTCCAGGATATTTTTAGCCAGTCTAATTCTACTCATCAAATATATTACACACTAATGATTTTCAACAATTAGAAAATAATCTATTCATTTTTATTATTCAACCAACTGCACAAGTCAGTGATATTCCCTAGACTACACAATCTTGTCACCTGACAGTGAGCCAAATCTTACAGTCCTTACTCAGAGTATACTCCCATTATCTTTAATGAGTAAATCCCCCAGGATTTGGTGTAAGGGTCTGAGGGTGCAATTCTAGAATCCAGGGCTGTGGGGGTTCTGGATCACTGACAAGCCCGCCTCATCACCAAGGAAGATGAGCAAAGCAGCATCTTGCTGGTCATCTGGAAGGTCTATCTGGGTGTTCTATCTGAACACCCAAGACCTGTGGCCACCTGATTGGCTCACACCTGCTACTTAAGCCAGGAAGCAAACCAGGTGGGCTGTGTAAGCAATTATACAGACTTCCTGCTGCTGCCACATTTGACTCTGCTCATCCCTCCCTCCTGATACAACTCTGTTCCTGATTCCTACTCTGTGCCTTATTCTTGCCTCTCTCTAGCTACTGCCTTTTCACCTTGTTCTTGGCCATTGGCTACCAATCCTGGCTCTGAATTCTGACACTGACTTTGGCCCAACCCTTTGCTCTGGTATTTGGTACATCATCCTGGGTCCTATCTTCAGCTTTGATTCCTGGTCCTGACTCTGGTTTCAGCCCTCTGCCTCTGCTACAGTTGACTCCAGATTTGATCCCTGCTTCCATTCTGACATGGAGGCCTGCTTTGCCCACTGGACATGACTCCTGCTCTAACCACAAGGAAAAACCATCTACATTCCAGTTCCCAACATTCACTCCAATTCAAATGAGAATTTAAGTGGATTTTTGTATGCAACTCCCTCAAAATTCATTAGACACTGGGTTTTAAAACAATCATTGACTGCTACAGATAAAAAGGTGGGGAAATGTTTTTGCATCTAGACATGTGCTAAACCAAGGGCTTTGTGCTAGAATGAATCTGTCAGCAGTAAAAGTAAATCCCTCTTTTTATGGAATCACTTTTCAATACGTCTTGGGTTAACACCAGAAATGTAGGTACATTCCTAACAGCCATTACCTGGTTCCTGCTGTTCAGAGTAAACCAAATAAGTAAAATAAATACAGCATAAATTTGTCTAAATTTATTTCCTAAGCCAAAATATATGGTGTTTTGAATATACAATCTGAGTATTGTATATCAAATCTAACATATTGTTACACACACACACACAATATGAATTAAATTTATAGAGGAAAGCTATTGCTTCCTGGGTTGAATAAGTGACTGTGGGATAAACAGAATGAGAAGCAATGTATAAATGGTGTTATTTATTATAGCATTGTCCCTGCTCATTCCCCCTTCTTCTTAAGATGACACTTATCAAGATATGCACCAGTGTAGCACCAACTAGTTATGTTAAGCTGTGTACATCACTGTAACGACCCCCTGAAAGCAGCATTTAATACAGGAATTTAAGTGCTGTAAAGGTAAATGTCATGTAAAGTAATACTGTCAACTGAAAATCACATTTCTCTCTGAGAATTTTATACCTTCTATAGTTACAAGTCACACCAAAGATAAAAATAACCGATAGTTTATATTACACATATTTCATTTTCTTTTTACTTTGTATGTAAGACCTTTCTTTGTGTATAGTCAGTTTCACTGATCCCCTTGAACAATCAGTTATTTCTCTATTGCTGAAAAGACCCATATGAGTAAAGGAGCAGAAAAATGCTAATACAACTTCAAAGGGATTTAAATTGTGTCCACACACACAAAGTGATCTATCAGAAACTGTATTTTTTTAAAATCAGATTTACATCAGCTGAGGATTTGGGCCACAGATTTTTTTTTTAATGGAGGCAAACAAGCAGATCAGTAACAGTAGTCTCAGCTCTCTATTTTATGATATTTTTTCTTGGCAATGCAGTCTTATCATTTTCTATTCCCTACTCCATATCTTTATGTTCCCTTAAATTTAAATCTAAGAAAGGAAAAATATTCATTTTAAATATTCACGACGCATATTTCCCTTCCAATGACAATGTTACAGTGATTAATCAGAATTTCTACTACAACACTAGCAATAGGGTAAGAATGGACGAGATAAAGTTGGCTGCAATAACAAGGAATGTCTGACCTGGTGACATAATTATTGTACCTCCCAACATGGTTATTTTGTCTAGTAAGAAGTAATTGTTAAAATTTTCAGACTAAGGACCAAGATTTTCAAAAGTGACTAGTGATTTTAAGTGCCTCAAATTTTGGGTGTCCAACTCAAGACACCTCATAAGGATCTGGATTTTCAGAAAGTGCTCATCACCCACGTTCTGAAAAACAGAATTGGGAACACACCATCACTGGTTATTTATTAAACTCCTGGCTAGCATGCCTGAAAAGAATTAGGCACCTAAATCAATATTTAGGCACTTAAATACAAACGGCTTGATTTTCAGAACTGCTGAATACAAACAACTTTCACAGAAGTCAAATGAGAGGAAAGATGGTTAAGTACAGAGACTGAACACTATAGATATAGCCCAGAAGCCAGCCTCTATCCCCATACCTTCTAGAAACACATGGGAAATCAGGCCACTTTTATGTAAATACCTAAAAGGAGACTCAGGTTCCTAACTTTAAACATACACGTTTTAAAAAATTGACTGAATAATACTGTATGCCTAGCCAGCCAAATGTATTCACAACAAACCTAGAAAAACAGATTAAAATGCAGGTCAAAGACCTCTTCTATAGCCAAGTGTAGTGTCAGTCAGAATTCAGGTGAAAGAATCACTCAGCTGTGCACGGTCATTCTTTAACCTATGCCACTCACAAGATGACAATTTTATGTAATCCCATTCATCAGTATTAGGTTATAGTAAAATACAATAATTAAACTCTCACATTAAGGAACAAGTTTGGATGACAAGCCACTTATTTATTTCAAGACTGCCTGAAACTTTTTATTTCCAATAACCTGCATGGGAACATAGGTTTCTTTTGCTTATGGCCATATGTAAAAACTATGTCACTAACTCATAGGTTTGTTCACTGGAAGCTTGTCATTAACTGAAAAGTCAAGATTGACAAAGCAGTGAGGAACAGGAGACAGATATGGAAAATATTTAATTGGGCATTAAGTGAAGAAAAACTGACAATTTATATATAACAAAAACCATGGTAAATAACTATGAATTGAGAAATAGAATATCTTTTCTACTTCAGATACTGGAAAACAAAAACCACACTGTCCCACTTATTCAAAAACAAAGGACTCTGCTCCTGTGGGTAACAATCAGAAGAATTCTTAGGCAATGTGTATGTTATGCAACTTAGGTTTGCATTTTTCAAGTCTAACAGGTACTAAACTCAAGTAATATTAAGATGAAGACATCTGTAATAAATACAAGTAGTATTTGTATGTTTAATGCTCTCACATATGTGTGTGCATGGCTGTATGTATGTAAATCTTTGATTAGCCAAAGGTCTTGAGGGACACCATAAAGCTCCCAATAATCATGGAGGAGCATTTTAATGCTCAAAGACTCATCACACAAAGCCTCTGGGGAATATGTCTGTCTTTCAGATAAGTTTTATTTTACAGGAATTTTGACAACTATGATTTTACTTTGTTTTATACCTAATTTAGATGGGGAAGAGCTTCTATCCTCCTCCATTCTGTTATTCCACTAAGGGAGAGACAACAATTCCTCAGATCTTCATCATATTAATGTGAGTTGTAGAGCCCAGCCTACCTCACCTGCCCTTCCAATGTATTCTGGAAACTCCACGACACATACCCCTTCATCTTTTTAATAGGAGTCAGAGACTGAACCCTGCAGATGCAGCCCAGAGACCACCTTTACCCCATCCCATACTCTCTAGAAACTCTTTGTATCGATGCCATAACATTTCATACAACTGATTCTAATCTTTGTATCTGCCTATTTCTTTACAGAGGGAAAGAGAAACTGGACTGTATATATCAGTTTGGTACCCTGCATCCAATAGGTGATAGCCTTCATTTGCATACCTCCCACATCCCTCAGGACAGCTGCCACATCACGACATCCTTTTCCAGCCAGGGCTGAAGTCAGCCTTGCATCAACTGCTGACAAATCTGGGACCCACACCAATTAGGAGTAGCACCCCTAGAACAGCCCCATGCCAGCTACTACAGGCTCGGGCTGAAGGCAGTTCTGCTCCACACGTTGCTGCCTGAGAATTCAGATCATTTACTCAGATGGTGTACATTTTCTGATAACTGAACTAGAAACAGATGACTTAAAGGAACACACCAAGGAAAGTTATTTTTTGTAGCAGCTCTTTAGGAAAAAAAATTATTAGGAATATTGTTAGAATATAGTTAATTGGAGCACAGGATACCCATGGCTGTTCTATTTATGGTAGGCAAGCAACACTCAATACAAATATGCAGTGATAAACCTAGCATCAACACGTACAATGAGGCTGTGTTTTTGTTCAAGGGCCTGGGTGTCTCTGTTACTTGAACAATGTGAAACTATTAAAAAGACTTGTTTGACTTTGACTTTGGGTATTAAATCCTACAGTCTTTACTCAGACTACACTTCCAAAAACTTTGGTGGTAGGGAGTCTAGCTTGAGTTAGGACTGAAGGATTTGGCTCTTAGGAAAATAAAGGATTTAGTGTTTCCACAAGACTAAATTTGAAAATGATTTGTGCTGTGCACCTGTTTCTTCTTTGTGTGCTTTGCCATTTGGAAATGTGGAAGGTATTCCCCATGTTCAGCCTCAATAGATTTATTCAGTGTGGATATTGGAAATGAATAGGGAGAGGCTCATAACTCATAGGGATTTAAACCTGGAAGGTACTAGATGCCTCAAATCTCAGAGGTGATTTAAAATTCTATCAAATGAGCTGAAAAAGCAATCCTTAATCCTACACTGCTGGGATTTTCTCTTCTGATCTCCAACAAACGCTCTCTCTCCTCTCTTAAAATGAAAAACAATTGTTTAAGAAAAACAAAGAAAGAAATATTTCTGTATAACCTAATTAATTTGCCTGTTAAAGCAGCCATAATGATTCCTAGGAAGAAGGATCATTTTAACACTAGTATGCACTCTTGTTCTCCATGTCAGTATAGTCTGGAGTGCTATTCTTTTACACACACACACTGTACAATACCGGTACTGTTATTTACTGGGGGGGGGGCGTGGTATCTTTAGTTGCCAGTGATATTTTACCCTTACTTAGGATGCATTTAACTTTATTTAGAAGTTCAGATTTGGATTTACAATTTTTAACTGTAGCAAAGAGAAATTCTAAGAAAATTGTGAAACAGCAACAGCCCCAAACCTGCTCAATAGCCGATTGAACTATCAACCAGGGGAATTTCTCATTCAGTGCAAACACAACAGATAAATACAGCATGGAGATATCTGTTAATGTCCCTCAAAAAAAAAGTTGTACTTTTCAGCTAAAAGCTGATCTAGACCAATGAAGACTAAATAAATATACGTAGTGTTAGAGATATATTCTTTATAGAAAGAAAAAAACCAATGTTCCGCTCCCCCACTTTATGATCCCAATTCCATAAAGATTTACTTATATGCTTAACTTTATGTTCATGAGTAATTCCATTGTATTCAGTGGTTCTATTCATTTGCTTAAAGTTAAGCACATGTTTGATTTTATAGGACCAGGATGTATATAGGAAAACCTTCAGAGTGGATTGAAGCCTCTGTGTCATCCGTTACAGTTTGGGGAATATGTCTGTATCCAGTTATGAATTCCATGAGGTTTTATTAACTCTTGTACCAATCATTATGAATTAGCTCATCCATTTGATACCAGGAACCTGCATCTGCGTGGTGAGAAGCTATGTCTGGAAAGATATCACAAAGCAATCAAGCTGCCTTCATCATCAAATATCGCTCACCAGCTTGAACAATGGGAGTTCTGCCAGCAGGGCCTTTTGCTTTTGAATAGAGGGTCTCTTCTCAGAAATCTGCTTAGGGAGAAGGAGATTGGAGCATGCAAAATCCCAGCAGAAGGACAGTGAGAAATCGATGACACAGTCTGCTTTTTAAAAGTGACATGCCCTCCAAGTAAAAAGAGCCAGTCCATTGCAAGAAACAGAAAATACAACTGGAAGAGGGAGAGCAGGGAGCACTTGTCTCCTCCCTCTCCCTTACCCCCTCCCCTCGACAAAGGGAAGGGGATTGTGTTCACGTGTTCATTGTTTGGTTTAGATCTGCAACTCCCCTGTGCTTTCTGAGAGTACAGTATGCGTGTGATTAAGAAAGCTCTTGTGCAAAAGCCTATGCTCCTTACCTTACCTGCCATGGTTTAACTCTTCAGGATCCCATAAACCTGAGTGTCCATGAGATTGGAACTCTGAATAAATGGCTGGGGAGGATTTGGGCAATTCAGCACTGATTTCAGGGTCTAGCGAGGCTGGGTGGCAGAGTCCCACATCCCAAGGAAGTTAGCCAGACAGTGTATCTTTACCTCACAATGTGTCTGACTGGACTCTACTAGGCTCAACTCGATGAAAACACAGGGGTTCCAAAAGTTGAGTCTGATTAACCCAGTCTGATGACTATCTGCTAGGGGGAATTAGGGTTGTAACACCCTGTACGGATTATCTGTTCACATTTGGTGCAATTCGTGTTGCTGGCTATATGATGATTATAGTTCTAACTGGTCCAGGGCTCCTTTCCATGAGAATTTCCTATTGCCAAACGCCTATTATTTTCATTGATCCTACAAAGATTAAATGTGCAAGTAACTACACTCACAGAAATAGTCCCAGTGACTTCTCAATACATCTACCCCAGTGAGTAAAGTCTTGGCAGGATTGGGCCCGATGGGAGCAGCATCAGAACCTTTAGGTGCTCTGGATCACTTTGTTTGTCCTTCACTGGTTAAAATCTCCATTATGGGTGACCTGCTCTTTTCATTGGAGGGCCACTTCTCTGCTTCCCATGCTGGTCTGGAAGAGCATGACATTGGTGAGGTTCAGAGTACAGTGTGGTGCTATCTGTTCAGTCAGGCCATTGAATGTCCTTTAGATCCTTTCCATATTATACATTTCTAAATACAAGTAAATGAAATTTTAAAAAGCCTCAACAGCAATATCTGGGTACCTTGTATGAATCCCATTTAACTTCTCAAACAAGAAATGATGGCCAAAAATGAGTTGGCTGAGGAGATGCACAAAGCAACACCTGATATATCAGTTTCTGTGTCTTTATTTTTAATAATGGTGTTGCCTCCATAGTCGATTTGGTAGCACATCCCTACCAGCTGGGAAAATTTCTATTGTCATTATAGAAAAATAAATGAGTTCTTAAAAAATAAAATAAAATAAAAAAATAAAATAAAATAGGATACATTTTTAAAAAGTTGAGAAAAACAGGGGGAAAGCATAGAAATGAAAATAGCTACTGGGTTATAAAGAGTTTGGAGATCTAGATAATGACCCCAAAGTGAAAAAACAAACAAAAAACAACAACAACCAGGAAACAAATTCTAGACAGTTTGTGTCATGACGTTATTGTAGAATTACTTTGTTAGGGAAGTGGAAACTGTAGTTATGGGCTTTGTTAGGTTTAGATTACTGATAAGGCATCAGATAACCCAGGCTTATCAGCTTTATTAGTCGAAGAAAAGATAGCAAAACAAGGAAAGGTAAAGGTTAATACATCACCAGTCTGGGCAAACAGGTTGCAGCTTCACTTCTGTTCTAACTTTCTCTCTCTCAAAGTTGAATTTTTATTCCCTAGCTTGTTTACAATATTTTACTTGATCATTTTATTTTGCGGTTGGTTACATACATGCCTAAGCACCTGCAAGTTGATCCATGTCCCCGATACATTTCCATTCTATATGCAATACAAAGCTCATCTGCTAGTAATTTTTCTTAGCATAACTGTACAAGAGTTTATGGGAGTTTGGTTCAGAATTGCTACCTGATTCAGTTCCTCCAACCATGCAGTTAAACTACCCTTTGCAGCTGCAAAAATAGGTCATGGGCCATGCCCTAGATTCATTTCCATTCCTTGTTAAAGCATGTCTTACATGAATTCAATATGCTTAAAGTCATGTACACTTTTTAGTCCCGTTTAGCGTAATTGTAAGGGAGGTTGAGAACTCGAGGCCTATATGGAAACAGTTTTATCTGGATTCACAGGATGGCAACTGAGTCAATGGCTAAGCCAAAGTAGCATCCAAAGATACAGCTGGAGTTTTCTACTGAGGCAAAAAGTGGAAGACTCACTAACCACTTCGAGAAAGTTGCTTAATGTTGAAGCTGGGTGGGGGTGGTGTAGGAGTGTTACTTTGCAGTGTTAGGAAGCCTTCTCTGGTTCTCAATGTAGTTTGCAAAGAAAATCAGCACAGTGAAAGAAGCTGGATTTGACAAGATTTTGCCAAATACTCAAACCCTAATTATCAAGTAACCTTTGGATAATGATTTAGGGATCACTTCAAAAATGCAGTGCAGATGTCTATAATGCTTGCAGATATTACATTCATTGAAAAGTGAATGGGAATGATTTTATTCTATACTCAAAAAAAATGAACTAACAATTCCTTTTTTTTCCCTGGCCAGTTCAGTTTTTGTAATTAGGGTGCCAGTAAGTAGTAAGTGTAAGTAGAGCAGGTCATAAACTGGTTTCTTTCCCGCCCCCAAGTAAAAACTTCACTTTTCTGGCAAAAAATGAAAAACTAAAATGCTACTGCGGTGCCTCATGGAAGTTATAGTTCGGGTGCCTATTCCCCATTCACTTCTATAGGCCAAACTCCCTGGCTGGACTACATTTCCCAAAATTCACCAAGAGCTCCTCTTGCTGAGACACTGTGGTATATCGCGGGAGTCCCTGTCCACATAGCATCCTGGGAGATGTAATTTGGCTGTGGAACCCAGCAAATAAAGGAGAACAGGGGCATAATGCATCCAAACTATAACCCTCATGAGGCACTGTGGCAGCATTTCCGAATGAAATATTTTTGGTTTTCTGGTTAAAATAAAAGATTTTTGGTTTTCCTGGGGGCAGGTGTGTGTGATTTTTGTTGTTGTTTTGGGGTTTTATGGACAAAAGTTGAAATTTTGAAAAACAGTTTCAATGAAAACATTCAACTAGCTTTTCTTGTAACTGAGGGCAGATCTACACTACCAGCTACCTTGGCACTCTCCCATCAGCATAATTACTCTATCTCCGCAAGAGGCGGAAGCTATGTGTGTGGAAGAGCATCTCCTGCAGACATAGTGTGGTCTGGACACTGCTTTAAATCTATATAACTTACGTCTCTCAAGGGGGTGTCATTTTCACACCCCTGAGCGACGTAAATTACATCAACTTAAACAGTAGTGTAGACAAGCCCTAAGACTGGGCACAATCCTGGAACCTCTAAAATCAATAGGTGTTATGTGTGCTCAGCAACTTGCAAGAGATTATCAGAAAAGAGAAAGAGAAGGATTACACAGGTGAAGTAGTACAGACAAAGGACATGCAATATCAATATCAATTAATTAATGCAAATAATATTGAAGGCAGACTCCAATAAAACCCTATTCAATCTGTAAAGTCACATAAGGGGTGAGAGAATGGCACATTGTTTCTGCCCGGCTTGACAGGCAGAGGGAATGTTTTTGGGACAATTTCCATGGGAAAGGAAGAGCTGTTTCAAGAAGATATTTACACACCTCAAAATCCTCCAGAAACCCTCTCTTAGGTTCAAGGGCGGGAAAAAATAGCAACAATAGCGAAAACTCCTGAGATACTTAGGTCTCCATAATTTTTTCTGCATTCTGTAAATAAAAGCTTTCATAAAAAAGGTTTATCTTTTTTAGGGTGACCAGATGAGAGATGTGAAATATCGGGACTCCAAGAGCTGCGAAAGAAAAGAAAGAAAGAAAAGCCGGAACATAGGAAAAATTGGTGGGGGCTGAGCACCCACCGGCAGCTCCACGCCCCACCCCCCCACACACCAGCTCACCTCTGCTCCGCCTCCACCTCCCCTGAGCTGGCTGCCGCATCCTGCTTCTCCTCCCTCCTCCAGCGCTTGCGCCACCATACAACTGATTAGGGCAAGCCTGGGAGGGAGGGGGGAGGAGGAGGAATGCAGTGTGCTTGGGGAAGAGGCGGGGCCAGGGTGGGGATTTGGGGAGGGATCCAATGGGGCAGTAAGGGGGCAGGGCTAGGGGTGGGGCAAGGGCAGGAATTTGGGGAGGGTTCCATTGGGGGAGGGAGGAGGCGGAGTCGGGGCAGGGGGACGCGAGCCCCCTCTACCTGTGCGCCAGAGCGCAAAATATCGGGAACATCGGTCGGGAAGCGGGACAAACAAGTAAATATCGGGACAGTCCCGATAAAATCGGGACGTCTGGTAACCCTATTCTTTTTATATTACAATGATACAGCTACAACTGTGTAAACTCATGTCCTTTTAACCATCTCTTGAAGAAAAATATCATTATCCAGTGAATTAATGGGCCAGAATCTTCCATTGACTTTAATGCAGATCTTAATCTGTTTGTAATCAAATTCAGTAGATTTTTTCCTCTACTGATTTTTTTCATCAAATCATTTAATGAAATTATTTAATAGAACAAAATAAACTTTTTCTTTACAGTTATTGAGTCACTGTTGGCCCTTCTGGCTTGTCCACTGAATAAATAATTTGACGTCCTCAAGACTCTCTGTTCTCTTTTAGGTATTCTTGACCTTTTGGGACACTGCTGTCCAGTCAGAGGAAGAATTAAAGCCTAGAGGAGATATGAGCAGTGCATTTGTTTCACTCAGAGGCACTTGATCTGTTTCATCGGCCCTGTCTACGCTAAATAATTATTGCAAGAAAATCCTACTACTTCAGGTATAATTTTAGCTGAACCAGTATTAGTAATGATGTGAACCTTCTGGTAGATTGTTCTCGAATTCTAGCATTTTCAGCAATATGTTCATATATCCTGCATTTATATTTGTGTTGTTGTGGTGTTTGGTGGTTTGTTTGTTTTTTAATTAAGAGGACGTCACTTGGTCTCTTCAAATCCCATGGGTTTCCTAAACTCATTCATCTTGGGATTTCAAAAAAGAGTTTCATGCTTTTCCCCACTTCGTAAAATAAAATAATTGAAAATATTGATATTTAAACAGTCCTCTAGACAGAGTATTCAGCATTACCAACCCTGTGAGATGAATGGGAGTGTTCACACCTCTCTTTCAACTGTTACAGATTCTGTCTGCAGTAGAAGCAGTATTTGATTTATACCAGGTTCACGCTGAAAGGGCTAGGTAAATTACATTTAAAATTAAAGGTTAGTGTCTCCAGATTCTAATTAACCTTACAGAAGAGAGTTGAATGCTCTTTTTTCCTCTCCCATTCCCAGATATGCCACTCATCTTCAGAGCATGGTGCAAAGCCCATCTGTATGTTCTGGCTTTTGCCTTGAGGATGTTTGGAAACCACATAGCTAATAGAAGGTGTGTAGTTTTTTAGTTAACATTTGTAATACTAATTTTATATTGCTTGGGGTCCTGATCCTGCAAACCAATAACTTTATTCATGTGAGTAGCCCCACTGAACTCAATGGGTTTCCTCAGCTAAATGGATTTACTCATGTGTGCATGGGTTTGCAGGCGTGACTCTAAATTAGTGAGCTTTAAACACTGAAAAAAATAAGTAAAACAAATGAAAAAGATAAATTTAACCACTTTGAGACAAACAGATCCTTACTGCTCTACCAAACCTAGCTCAGCTCTTCCTATGTAATGGGAAGAATAATTTTGCCTAATACATAATTACGCAGTCTCACACCAATTAAGACCAGATATACACAGTATTTTGATGCTAGATAGTGGGCATTGCATTCGTCTTAGCTGCTCTCATAAGAAAATGGATGTGACCTTAGAAATAGTAAAATATAACAAAAACAACAGTCCGCTATCATCTTTAGCTCAACTTACGGAACAGTAATGGAAGTGTCTCTCCCCCCTCCACACTTTTGTCTAACTACTGACATAATGAACCCTTTATGTTGCATTGTTACATTATATTGTTTGTATTTTCTAATTTCTGCAGCAAGAGCTACCTAATTAGGAAGACCAGTGCAGACTCCTACAATATTACTATTTAATAATGTTAGTTTATCTTTTAATTAACACACTATTCTTTCCCATCTAATTAATTTTTTTCTGCTGCATAGATAAGTCAGAAACATCATCACAAGGAAATTTGGGAAGGGAAGTTTGGAGGACAGTTTAGAAATATTGTTGTTGTTAGAAGTTATGTATGATACGCACATTCTTATTCTCTCTCTCTCTCCTTATCCATCCCTGCAAGGCTTTTGTGATAGAGGACAGAGTTCACTTCCAGGGATAGTAAAAAGATTCTCCTCCCTCTGACAAAATTTATTTCATAACCTTTTTTCCCCCTCCCTCTCTGCCCTTCTCTGTTACCCTCTTCCTGTTCTACCTCATCTCTAAAACTAGGTAGGATTCTCTATTTTATACACTTATCTACATTTTCATAATTGAGTATTTTAGAGCTAATTTCACGGAATGTGAAGGCATGAAGAGATCACTTAAATGAGGGTGAGAGAGCAGGGTGGAGATTACAGGTGTGCACTCAAGATAACGGATGAAGTCATAAGTCTTTCAAGAATTGCATGTGCCGGACAATGAAAATGTCAAACCTTCATGGAACATGTTGGCCAAGTCAAGTGTCTCTTCCACATAATTTAGCATTAAAGTTGCCATCTTTCCAGTAACTAGACCCCAACCTCATTTTGTGGGCAGAAAGAATTGGGAGGTATAACGAGGGGCTAGACAGATATAATTTAAGGACCCATTTTGTCCATCATTGCTCACAATAAATAGCACTTTACTTTTCAAGTTGTCCCATTGATTTCAGCTGTGGCAAATGAGACTACTCACAGAACGAGGTGCTAGTTAGCATGATGAAGGATGGCAGAATTTGCTTTTTTTTCCCCCCCAGTAATTTTGGAAGACCCCCATTTGTCAATACTTTCCAATAAGCCTATTCCTTCCATAATGGCCTCCTCCTTTCCTCCACTTGCCTATCATTTTTCCAATTAATAATTGATATCACTTTTATTCTTATACTCCAGAAAAATCACTTATTAAAATATTCATTTAAAAACTAACATATAGAATAAAATGGAGGAATCAATAAAAGTAACATCCCAGCAACTCTACAAAAGTTATTTGTACACTTTGGAATCACTCTCACGAAAGCATTTCACATGACAATGCATACTGTGCAGAACCTTAAAGAAGATTCATGGTATGTGCTATATCAGTAAATCCTGACAGATCACAAACTGAATTCTCCTACAGTGTTTTAATGATTACCCTTTTCCTGTCCACCTGGCACTCATCTGAGGCTCATTCTTTCATTTTATCTTAATCAGACCCGATTTAATGCTTGAGGCAGATTTTATCTTTGCAGTGTCATCTTGGATTATTAAATCCATAGGATTAGTCAAAGATCTAAGAACATGTCCCAGAATGTGACTTGGTGGTTGTGATGAATCTACATTAGCAGTTCTTTGGAAGATACAACACCTTGTCAAGTGTGATTATACATTATTTAAATAATTACATGGATTCTACTCAAGATTTGTGTTTTGTTAAATATCTAATACCTGGGCAGACAAAGTAAGACAGCCACTCATTAGCACCACAGTTGTGTCAGATTTTGATTTCATTTACACTGACTTGAACAGTGTAAATGAAAAAACAGAGAAAAGAGCAACAGAAATGTTTCAGTTTCATCAAATCTCAAAGTATACAATAATTCTTTTAAAAATCTATGTCTTCGGGTGTGCCAATATTTGGGATTCTCAATCAATTCTAACTCTTTTTGAACCTTGTCATTCTCATTGTAGTTGCTGAAGTGACTCTTGGAGGACAGAAAATTACGTGCTGCACTGAACTCACATATTTCCTGTCTTCCTGAATGACAGCTAACCTAGCATTGAAAAAATATTTTAAAACTAGCTCCAATCCAAATAGAAGATAATAACTGTGCCTGTAGACTTGTGTTCCCTTCACAATATCTGAAGCCTGAGAATTCTGGAGCTCTGGAAGTATTTTTATTCTTGGTTATTTAATAACTGATAAAAAACATATATGTGTCCATCCCAGACTCTGAGGGGCAAATTTTCAATGGTATTTTGGCATCTAAAAATGCAGAAAGGCACCATATTGCCCAGGTGCCTAACTCCCACCATGGTGCTTTTGAAAAGTCCATATAGGCACCTGCTTCTTTAGGTACCTAAATACCTTTGAAAATGTAGCCCTGAACTCCCTCCCAAAGTAAAAACTCAAGTGCAATGGGCAGCCGCTCTCAGCATAAAATAAATAAATCCTAGCAAACAAAATGATCCCTGTACTGAAAGCAACAAAGCCTGTCCAACCCACAAGTCAGTTCCACACCACACAATTCCTCAGGGAAAAGAGGAGCCTTGCACTCTGATCTGCACGTCAGCTGATTCAGGCTCTAGAATACATTCACAAATGGAGAATACCCTAACAGAGAATGTTCTGTATTCAGCTACTTGTCTTTTCTATTGAGGGAGCCGAAGAGCTTTTGCTGGCAATACAGCACACAGAGAGAGGTAGAGGAAACCAGCTCCCAAAACATTTAGAGCATTATAAATTAACACTACAGCATAAGTTTCATCCAGAAACTGATTGGCAGCCAACTCATATCATGAGGAACTGATATAGCGTAAAACTCCACCTAGTAAGTGGCTAGCCACATTTTGCACTAGCTTCAACTTCCAAGTGGCATCAGTGTAAACAGCCCATGTAGAATGCACTATAGTAATTCAAACCTAGACTGTCATAGCCATCCATGTGCTTTGTCAAAGTCCAGAGCAGAGAGAAAAGTTTGTGCTATTCTCACTAGGAGAAGATGGCAAAAAAACCAAAAAACCCCTACACCCTCCCCCCCAACCAAACCAAAAAAAACCCCAAAACCACTACTTGTGGTCACACACATGCACACACACACAAACAAACCCAAACCAACACAAAAAACCCGCAGTATTTGTGGTCACAGATGCCACCTGGCACCCAGTAGCATCCCAGGATGTAACAGCACATCCTCATTCAGAAATGCTGATCTAAACTCCAGCTGCTTCTCCCAACCTTCCAACACTGTCTGAGTGATCTCTGGACTGAGCCTCAGCTAGCTAACCCCTCATCCAATGTCATGTAGGCACTGGGATAGTCATTCCATTTCACCAGCTGGGATAGAACTGGTTGTATTTGTTGCAAGACACACTGATAATTATTGAGTGTCAAATCTTTCTGCCGTCCCCCCCCCCCCCACTCTCTTCTTGGTTTACAAAATTTTAGCTGCAACCAAACAAAATCCCGACCTATTTACAGAAAAAGGCTCACATTTAAAGGTTTCTTCCACACAACAGGCTAAGATACACAGGGTTATCGCCTGCTGAGTACTCTTTTAGCGCTAATATACAAAGAAGGGAGGCCCTGAATTGATTTTTTTAGAGCTTCCAATCTGCAATGAAAAGTGACATTTTGCTAAACAGTCATATTTAATAAATGTTTGAACTATGTATGTCTGCATTAAATTTGATCATTTCTGTTTAACAAGATATATTTTATTTAATGGAATACTTGGAGGTGGTTTCCTGGGGAATCCTGTTTGTTGGTTTATGGATTATGTTGTCATATAAATCCAGGAAGCACCATGTACTTGAGTAATGCTATGATATAAATAATGAATATTATCAAGACTTTTTTTTAAAAAATATGTTTTATTTTTATTTTGTTGTGTGCCTGGAGAATGGGAGATTTATACATAAATAAAAAGTGTATTATTACAAGTTATGTTGTTTAGCTAGCGAAATTAATCCCAGTTCCTGTAGCTGATATATATCACCCTCACCCCTCCCGATTAGACCACACAACTCTCATTTACGTGCATGTATTGAGGACAAGATAAGGCCCTTTCATTTAACAGTTCAGGGTTAAATTTTTCAGCAGCTGTGTTCACAGCAGATCAGTCAGAAAAAAAGCCCTTTCAATCTTGAAACCGCCAGAGTAAGTTAATCAGATTTCATATTCAAGCCAGAAAGGCTGAAGTAAATGCACATCCAGAGAAGGCATTTTTTCCCCTCAAAAGGTGGAGGTGAGCTTTAACCATTAAGGAGGAGGATTCTTCTCTTTCTTGACCACCTTTAGGCTTACTCCATTTTATTCCAGCTAAGAAAAGATTTTCAAATTGCCTAACATTTGAAGCAGGGATGGTTGTGGAAAGTAAATAGCAGCTTTCACAAATCAAATGGTAGAGGGAATTTAGGGAGGCAGACTGAAATTACCCAAACGGAAATTAGATTTGGTCAGGACATGTGCTGATGAAAACTGCACCGGAATCCCTAATAAGCACCTGTAATCAGCAACTGAGTTTTGTATCTGATCAAAAAGACAGGACCTCCTGTACAACAGAACTTTTCTTACCCAGATACAAAGGTGCCATCTTGTGAACCAACATCACCATTTCCATAAGTATCTCATTTTCCTTTGTTGTTCTCAAGGCTAATTATTGACCAGTTGGGCCTTTCACGGGCCTGTGTGACATAACAGGATCATAGCACATGATGGCCTAGCAGCCAGTAGTAATCTGGTGTAGCTCATACCCGGTTTTTCAACCTATGACTGTTCAGCGTAGCGTCAAACTGTTTTATGCTAGGACTTGAACTGTAAGAGGATGAACTGCATGGTAAATACCATAGTATAAGATTTGTGAACAGGATGACTACTGTTTGTAATTTCATTTATAGAATTTTAACAATTAAATGGCATTTATTTACTTTTGAACCTAAAATAACCTTAGAAGGTGTGATAATTGTATACAGTGGTAAAACACTTGCAGCTCTTCTTACTGCACGTGGTACGGGTAGACTGTGCCTATGCTGACCCTCAAGGGGATGAGGGAATAGTGCAAGGAGCCTTCCCCACTTGCACCACCTTTCCCAAGTGCTGTTCTCTCCTAGCATGCTGCAATGTGGAGCTAACCCCAAAAGAGCAGAGGTGCAGGGATGAGTTGGGACCCTGCCAGGTGTATAGAAGGGAGTATACTGCATCATCTAATACTGCTCTTCAGCAACCCTGGAGCTCTGTGAGGCATTGTGCAGCTCCACACCGTACCAACAGGGGCCTTTGCCCATCAGGCACAAATGAGCCATAAATTGTAGTATTTATGTGGGCAGCTTTTCATATGTGCATAAACAGCTGGAAACTATCACTGCAACCAAATGTCAAGGTTAGTATCTAAATATTTAACAAGTGTCACGTATCTCTCTGCATACTGCAAAGAAAAATAATTTACAACCCCTTTCTCATTTTCAACACCTCCCCTCTACAATTTAGGCCACATACAGACACAAACAAAATCTATCTGCCCAGAAAACCAATAAAACTGGTTAGACAACTTGCTAGGCTGGTTAGACAACATGAATCATGTATTTTTCTTTGAATATTTCAATATTTGTGCAATGCTTATTAAGTGGATCTACAGTTTACAATTTATGTTTTTAGCCTTATTGTTCAAAATCTTATTATTTTCTCACTCTTGGGACATTTAGAGGAAACCCTGATATTTATTCAGACTACTGTAAGATACTACCTGAAGCTTCAGAATATAAATTGTCATTATAGCTTGATGATTAACTACGTGCACTACATTGTCTTGGCATGACCAGTATCTAAATTCTAGCGCTTACATTTCTTATTATAATCACTTTGGCTCTATTTTTACATATTGCACATAGAATATTCTGTCTTGCATGTCCTTTTTTCCAAACTTTAATAATCAAGCATCATTTTGATTGTCTATCAGTTATATATACATAGGAACATAAATGAAATAATACAGGATGCTAAATACATCAGGCACTGCACTGTTTAAATACAGAATGATGCCTCCTCTTGTATAGGTGAGGAGAGAGAGTAGGTGTATGGTAGATTCTGTCTCCCATCATTGATGAGCAGAAGGCAGCATTACTAGCAAGCCCACTGAGGAAATACCTGGCTATACTATTTACACAGGTATAAACACACCTATACCAGATTGTGATGCTTACCAAGGATACCGAGAGCTGTGAGGTACATTGCTATCACCTGCCCTTAGCATGAGAAAGCTTCGTCTGTGCCTAATGTGGGTTCGCTTCCCAAATCCACCAGTCATGGGCAACACAAGCACTGTCTCTCAGGCCTCAATGTCTCTCTGCAGGTTAGCAAGAGGCACACAATCCATTGTTTTTATTCATAAACAGGATACCCCTTCCTGGTTGTTTTTTCCTGTATGTTCTTTTTATTTTTGTAGATTTTGCAATCTCTTAATCAGAATCTGACAATATACAAATAGGCCAACATTGCAAGACACACAATGCAAGTCAACCAGACAGCGAGAGAAGCATCTGTTACTCCTGCCTGAGAGGAAACTGTCCATATCAGGTCACCTCCTGGTTATCTGCCTTAAGAACATAATTTTCAGTATAGACACATAACTCCTTTAATATTATCCATATCTACATTTTGCAATGATTGTGATGACCAAAGGGCTTCTGGCTCTCAATAGAGCCACCCACTGGCCACCATTTAGTGAACTATTATGCATATATCTGACCCAGGGGATCCATGTGCCTCCCGTGCCCTCTGCTAGTTGATACTGAGAGTACCTGTCACACAGGTTCTCCCCCTAGGGTCCAAAAAGCATACTGTTTCTTTAAATACACCACTTCACGGTCCTATTTCAGCAGAACATTCCAACCTATGCTTTTAAATTAATCACCATTCAGCAAAGCACTTAAGCATGCGTTTTGCTGAATAAGGACTGACTGCTGAACCCGGGAATATGTTACTCATACTGGCATGGCTCAGCAGCTCCCCACTCCCCTGATGCAACTCAGCCTCAAACAGGTCTGAATGAACTCAATGATTTGTGGCATATTTTACCTAGCTTCATTTTTTCTTCTACAAGTGTAAGTCAGTTCTATTTCTTTGCAACTTATACAGTATATGTAGGCTGTTAGTTGTACAGATATTATTTCATGTCATATTTACAAATGACTGCACTGAAGTTTCATTAAGATGGGGGTGGGGGAATGATCCTACTCTCAGTTACAACTATGAAGTATTAAACCATGACACTTGAATGCTCTGTATTGAGTAACAGACTTCTGAGGAGAACTAAGCATTTGCTTAAATAGTCCTCCTCAGTTCTGATCACTTATTGCATACATTTCAAGACTAACTTGATTTTCTAGCTGCAAAGATTGGTGCTGAGGTACTTATGTCACTTGAGCAACAAATACAGTGTTTTCTGGATTATAGTGTTTTTATCCTTTTTTACTGGTGGCATATAACAGATCATAATTCATTGATTTGAGATTATAATAGGCTCATCCAATTCAATTAGCAAACATTTAAGGTTACTTAACTCTGGTACAGTAATTCCTCCATATTTTTGACATATCACCCTTGGCACAACCAAAAGGCACATTTTAAACTCCCCCTTTTATTCCCTCATACTCACTGTGGCCCTGAGTTCATAGAAATATTAGAGCTGCCCAGGAAACTGAATTTCGCTTTTATGAGAAATGTCAAGATTTTGGAAAACTTTCAATCCCAAACTGGGATGAAAAACCAAAACCTCAAAAATCTTCACTGAAGTGAAATTTTGTAATATTTTGTTTCAGAAACACCAAGATGTTCCTGTGCTGGGACTGTTTTGGTGTTTCTGAAATGAAATATGTTCCCAAGGAACCTGGAAGCCCAGAAATCCTGGGAGCTTTGGCCCCATGGCAGCCCCCAGGCAGACTACTGAGGAGCTGTAAGCCTAGGAATTTGGATGTTTTGAGAGTCCTGGTTCCAAGGCAGCTGAAGAGCTGGTAGCCAATAGCCTCCAGTTTTGAAGTTCCCCACTGCAACAGCACCAAGGAACCACGGGAGGCTGGGCTGCTGGGGAGGTGGACAATCGAGCTGGCAGGAAAATAGGCAGGTGTCCGTTAGAAACTTGCCTGAATTCCACTGGAAGCTTTGTTGACATCAGCATGTTCCCACCGAATGTTGTGATTCCAAGAAATCAGCATTTTTCAATGGAAAACTGTCCCATCAGAAAATTTCTGACCAGCTAAAATATATATATGGGTCTACTTTTATTACCCTCTGAAATGGAAAAAAAAACCCTTCTGTTTCATTGTCTAATACCACAAGTGGTATTGTATTTCATATAAACTTTCCATTTTATTTTGTAGTATATATAGTAACTGTACCAAACATAAATAGTTCCTGAATTCAGCTAACTAGCTGGGGGGGGTCAATGAACAGAGTAAGGGTTGATGAAGAGAACTATACATTATTTTTTTTCATAAGTTACAACCTTCAGGTAGATAATGTAGAGAAATAGTGTTGCTGATTCCCCTATTCTACGCCAGGATAGAGTTGGATCTAGTTCTACTGTACTTTGTAGCTTGCTAAGCGGCTATACATTTATGAATAACTTTCAAAAATTCAAATATTCCAGGGCATTCTCAGAGACAGTGGAGCAAAAGCACTCCCAGAGTGTTACACTTCAAGCAACGAGATCTATCCTTACAGAATTTCTCAAGTGAATCTGGAGAATAATATAGTTTCTCTAAAAGGAATATAAAATCCCTGAAATTTTTGTCTGTTGCACAGCAAATCAGGGTGATCAAAATGCACCTGTGAATGATTCTTTGAAGACAGAGATGAATTAATTAATTAGATAATGTTTGTTCAGCACTTTGAAAATGTAACGCTTATGGGCCAAATTTTTAAATTAGGCAGTGAACAATGCAGATAGGCATCAAGTGGGATTTTCAAAAGCATCTGAGCAGGTTAGGCACCAACTACCATTCAAGTTAATGAGAGCTAGGCACCTAACAGACTTAGGGACTTTTGAAAATACCACTTGGTGCCTATCTCCATTGTTAGGCACCTGAATGTCTTTTGAAAATCTGGCCCTATATCTTATTCTCCAATTGCATTGGTAATTGTAGTGCTGACTGTGCTGAGAGCCAGAAGAAGTAAGTGGTTAGTGCAATAAAACACAGAGGGCAGCTTTATCTAGATAAAATGCTCCTTTGAGAAACAGGAGTCAACCTTAAGGGTTGTTGAAGGGAGGACACTATATATAGTTAGGTAAATAGTAAATATGTATTTATCTGTATAGCCATGTCCCTGTGGCTGGATGTAAAGGGAGCACGGGACATTTGGCTTATCCAGTGCATTACTGTTTTTCTCCCAAGTACGTGTCTTGTAAAACTAAGTACTTCAAGTTGGATTTTAGCTCATTGTGGGATCTATTCTCTGCTCCATACAAAGGAAGTCAATGGGAGCTTATAACATTACCTAATTAATTATTCCTGAATACAAAAGAGATGAATTTATCAAACACGAAGACTATTAAGTAAGGAAACAGATAGAAGATTGCAACTTTGTCCGGAATTTAACCTATTGTGTCAAAGAATTGCAAATAATATGAAAATCAAAAGATAACCTACTGGTCTGAGACTCCATGATGAACAGAGATATAAACTACAGTACAAA
The DNA here is from genome assembly GCF_028017835.1 of Emys orbicularis. NCBI lineage: Eukaryota > Metazoa > Chordata > Testudines > Emydidae > Emys > Emys orbicularis. Next base: position 196,743,144 of record NC_088684.1, read on the forward strand.
GGCACAGACAAATAAGAACAGAACTCTTAACTAGTATCCTTTTAGGAGTTCGGGTCATGCCCTCATTGCTGTTTCAACGGAACATTATCAAGTAGTACAGGACATACATCTGATTTTCTTCACCAAATTATACATAAAGTAAAGTGAATCTTTTAGGTTCTAAGGGATAAACTTCATCTCATATTCTGAGGGGGACATATGGGTTTCGCAGGCACAAAAACTGTACATGTGTGGATGTTAGAATTAGTCAAGAGTGTTTGAACCTATAAGGTATTGGAGCATATACTTGTGTGCAATTTTGTGCTTGCAGAAATAGACATTTGGTAGCGACCACACTAAAAATTACGCTATATTTAGAAAGAATCAGCCACACTGGAAAACAAACACCTAGTTGCCAATACTGATGCATGACCATACACATTTTCTTTTTTTTCTTTTTTCTGTTCCATTGATATAGAGGCAGGCAGCCAGTCAAACGAATTACACACCTTACTCTCAGAATTATGTGGACATCATTGCTGGCCTCATCATCAATATTTAAAACAGCAGCAAAGAATAATACTTAACAGCCATGTTGGCTCTGGCAACTTATGAACTGCGGTTGGTGAAAGTTTGCCAAGTAGAACAGGACACAATTTGTAAGCAAAGCAAATGTTACTTTTCAAGTTTCTTAAGAATTATAGAAAACATAGAACAAACAACAATCAACAGTAAAAACACTTAACTGTGTACCTGTAATGCAGCTTTTTGTATTTCAGTATTTTTATATAGCTTATGTGCATCTGCTCTTTGAATAATCCTGATGTCTTAAAGATGTATGAGCAGCCATATTATTCCCACTCTGAACTGTATTATTTCTGCTACACAAGGTTTTCTGCTGAAAACAATGATATAGGAATGCTACTCATTTCAGTGTGATTTTGCTATTAATAAAGAACAGTGTCTGTCAATATCCAGGGTTTTATACTGTGTTTATCACTAACTCACCTGACCGCGTTAGGATTAAAGATTCCAAAAAGAACTAGTGTTTCTCTTCTTGTTCACAGTGTTGTTGTAGCCATGTTGGTCCCAGAATATTAGAGACACAAAGTGGATGAGGAAATACCTTTTATTGACCAACTCCTGTTTCAAGCTTATACAGAGCTATTTGTCAGGTCTGGAAAAGGTAATCTGAATATCACAGCTAAATACAAGGTGGAATAGATGGTTTAGCATAAGGAGTAAACACACGCTGAAAGAGACCATTCAAGATTAAATGGCGAGTTAACACCTCTGCAGTTGTAGGACAAAGGACGTTAGTGGGTTACAGTTTGTTATAATGAGCCATAAATCCAATGTCTGACAACGTTATGAATTTAAGCTTCCAGGCTTATCTTTTGAAGGTGTTGTGCAGGTTTCCTTTGAGGATGAGGACTGAGGGGTCAGATAGGGAGTGATTGTTTTGTGAAAATTGTATGCCTAGGGTGATATGGTGTTTTTTTTCATTTTTCTATGTGATACATGTTAACTGCCACTTCACCTTGAATGATCTCTTACTACATGTATTTCTTTGTCATGTTTTACTCTCTTCATCCCCCTACTGACCTTCTTCCCACTCCCCCAAGTTTTTATTGAGGAAAGGCTACATCAATGTAGCAAGCTTTGCATTTTATTCCGAAGACAATGTTTGTTCGTTCATGGTCATTCTAGTTTTTTACTGGGAAGGTTCTGAAGTTGTGGTCCAGCTACCAAGAAAGCTCTATCTCACACATACATGAATCTCAAACCGTAGGATGACATCTATGTTGTTCTAGTGGATGTGGAGGTAGGTCATTGTTCATGGAGGGACAGGCAGTTTCTTGGGTGGCTAGGGCTACTCCTGTATATGGCTTTCAAGATCTGAACTAAGATCTTGAACTTGAATCTGTATTTAATTGGGTACCAGTGCAGTTATCAGAGGACAGGCAACTGATGTAGTTTCAGTGACCTGTGTTGCTTAGTAGCGGGAAGGCTACTGCCTTCCGAACAAACTTGAGCTTTTTACAGGGTCAGCAGTTTCATTCCAAGGAACAATGATTTTGATTAATGTTGGAGGTCACAAATGTAGGTCACAGTAGTTAAGCCTGATAGAATGAGGTGACATCTTCTGGCCAGTCATATATAGAAAAGGATATTTCTAGGAAACATACTCGATAATCCAGTGCCAGTTAGAAGTCCAGCATGATCCCATGGTTGTGATCCATCTTGACAACTGAAAGACAGATGTCCTTCCAGAATGGCCATATTCTCAAAAAGAAGACTCCATCCAAACCACAACAGAGTCAGAACAATCTCACTCCTCTCACAGCCTTTTAACTTGTACAAGCAGCCTTCCACATTTTTAAGTGCCTAAATATGGATTTAGGAACCTACATTGTTGTATGAAATTTGAAAATTTTAGCTATAATATCCTTTATCATTCAGGCCTAGAACTTCCAAACACTTACAAACATGATTTACTTTTATGCATCCCATAATACCATTGAAGGAGAAAGAAGTGAAAGTCCCTCATCGTATGTTTACCAATGTACATCAGCAGAGAAATGATAAATGGTCAAGAATGTTAAAGCTTTTCCTTCTGCCAGGTAACAAAAACATAAATAAATAATTCATTATTATTAGTACTGTATCCAGTCTGGGACAGCAACTCTCAAAGTCCATATGTAATCTGAGATGTCCAAAATGTTCCCCTTTTCCCACATAATCGAGATTCTAATGGAAATACTGACAGGGCTGTAAGGGAAACTATAAAAAGTCAATGGGACTACTCACCCTTGTAAAGTTGGGCACATGGATATTTTCAGGATTGGAGTCCAAATTAGCTATAAAATACACAGGGTTGGCTCTAGGCTCTAGGCATCAGTGTTCCAAGCATGTTCTTGGGGCGGCCCTTTTCAAAGGGGGCACTCCGGCTTTTTTTTTTTTTTTTTGCTTGGGGCGGCAAAAAACCTGGAGCCGGCCCTGAAAATATAGGTTTAAATAAGCACAGTATGGGTAAGTTAATGTGACTCAGAAAACCCTATATTTTCATTTCTTAACTTGTGTGCGTTTAAATAGATAAAAATTAGTGCAATGTAAGATTATGTTATTTTATGTTTTGTTTTACTATATAAAACTCAGATAAGCTGCTCTTTTCAGAGTTCCCACCAATATAAGAAGCAGTCTCTAGGTGAAGCACAGCTTATCAACAAGCTGCTCAGAGTATAACAGTGCAAAGACTCTGATGTGCTATTGCACAGCGGAGCCAATGTGGTTTACATATTACACATGTAATGCTGATTGCACATTAAAGTAATGTTTGAGTTAAGAAAATTGAGTTAAAACAGGATAAAATGATTCCAGGCTGATGGCAATGTTTACCCTGAGGCAGTCTGAAACAGCCAAGATATGAAAACGTGGATGAATAAAAATACTTCGCATGCCAAGTTTTTTAAGCTGTTGCATAATACAAGTTACAGCATTCAGATATGTAACCATGTTAGAAAATGTATGAAAAATAGCTCAGGCTCAAAGGCTAATTTTAAAATTAAATATCAGGGTGCTTTCAAAAGGTTGGGCTTTATTAAAATTCCAAAATATAAAAAGGGTGATTAGTCTTCTCGATGAACTAGAGTCCTAATCAATGGGAATTTTACCCTCAACCTGAATGGGAACATAATTGGACAGTGATTGCTATTGATTCTTAAAATGATGTGATCCACTTGAAAAAGCATCTTAGCCATTTTGATGCAATTCCAACGTTGTCAATGTATCTGGGCCATCACTGTCTTCCCATTGCAATTTCAGTGGAAAGTCAGCACTGCACAGTAAAATGACAATGATTTTGAAGTGAACACCAGTAGAGTATTAAATCTCATTTTTTCCTTTTGCTGAAATATTGGAACAAATTGATAATTGTGTTGCTAATATCATATCTTAAATTGTATATATTGTGGGAAAGAGCCAGTTTTGATGAATTTCCCATTTTGAAAAAAATATGCAAAAAACAAAGTTTTGAAATTGTGGAAGCATTGTGTTTTGACGTTTTTGAAAGGAAAACGTTCAGTTTTTGCAGTCAAAATTACTTTTTGTTTCGAGAGTTATTTGTAGTTTAAAAAAAAGATTAAAAAAATTTGAAACAAAACATTTAAACATTACCAAAACAAAATGTTTTGATTGACCTGATCTGACTTTTTTTTTTCTTTTGGATTTTTGGTTTGTGAAAGTGTTTGAGATTTCAATTTTTTGTTCAAATTTGGGATGCATAAAATTTTCAAAACATCAAGTTCTGATGGATGAGGGAAAACCATTTCCCACTAAGCTCTACTATCTGGACAGAGACATCCATTCTGCCCAATCCCAGTTATGATCTGAGATGGCCAAAATATGCTCCCCTTCCCCACAAAACAGGGATTCTACTGGAAATACTGAGACCCCAAACCACAACTTTCACTTTCCTGATTCACTAACATAAATAACATTACACATACATGGGGAAGATAGTTAAGAACGGTCTTCAGTAAGATAACTTGGGGGCTATGTGTTAGCCAAGGTTGATAAAGTTTCTCTATGCAGCAGGATGCGATAAGAGCACGAGTTAGGTTTATTCGCAGCCTGTATTTAATGTCTGCATTATGACAGAAGATCAATTGTTCAAATTCCCTTACTGCATCTGCGGAAAATACAGTGCTATGAAGAGATATTTCATTCCCTCTGTTTGGAATTGCCCTTAGCTATCACTGTCAAACTTAGGGTCAAAATTTAGACAGAAGACTGAAAAAGTATAGGTTTGCATTAGAATTCCCATGCAACCCTCAGGGATGTGTTCAATTTGTAGCATTACCCAGTATCAGCATTATATTTCAATTCATACATATTGAATAATCTAGCTATCTAATACAGATGTATGCTCCAGGAAAATGTAGTTTGGTCAATTCTATCAGAACGTCACTCACAGTGAAGAAAATACAAAGATGCCCTGCATAAAAAATGGATTGCTAAGGTATGAGACATCTAGATAACAAAAAATCTTGTCAAAGGCTATAAGTACTCCTTATTAGAAGTTTGCAAAGAAAGTAGCCTTCTTTTTTTTCATTCTATCACTAATATTAATAACAAACAGTACATACTGGTTTTAAGGATTCTATTTTGCATGGATGTGTATTTTGTCCCTCATGGAGTAAAGCATGTATAAGGGCAGGTCTTCACTACAAGGAGGGGGGGGGGTCGATTTAAGATACTCAAATTCAGCTACGCGAATAGCGTAGCTGAATTCGACGTATCGCAGCCGACTTACCCCGCTGTAAGGACGGCGGCAAAATCGACCTCCGCGGCTTCCCGTCGACGGCGCTTACTCCCACCTCCGCTGGTGGAGTAAGAGCGTCGATTCGGGGATCGATTGTCGCGTCCCGACGAGACGCGATAATTCGATCCCCGAGAGGTCGATTTCTACCCGCCGATTCAGGCGGGTAGTGTAGACCTAGCCTAAATTTAAAAATGTGTGTAGTCCCACTGGTAGTGTTGCCACCTTTCTAATTGCTGGTTACCGGACCCATGAGGCTCCACCCCCATTCCACCTCTTCCCCCAGGCCCCACCCCACATTTTCCCCCAAGGCCCTGCGCCCGTTGTGCTTTCCTCTCCTGCCTCCCCATCACTTGCTGGATCATCTCAAGGAGCCTGCATACAAGTAGGAGTTGGCCCCGACTAAGCAGGGGCTGGCGTGGGTTAATGACCCAGATCTTCCCCTCCCCTGTGGTAACCAGACTTTTGCTTCGGGTGCCGTTTAGGGTTGCCAGATTGTAGAGGCAAAATAATCTGGTGGCCATATTGGATCCTCTTAAGGACAACTAGGCGTCCATCTTTGTGAGCCTTCTTGCTCCTTCCCCGCCCTAGTTGGCGCCCTTTTTCTGGTTTCGGCGGGAACAAGAGAGCTGTCAATCATATAATCTGCCCAGTAACTGGAAGTCTATATAAGGCGGTGTTCTGATCAGATCGGGGCTGCCCGTCTGAGTGGCAGAGTGCAGAGCAGACAATCAAGGGTAGGCCATTCACCCCACATGGGTTCTTCTGATTAGGGGACTTCTCATTTGCATGCACTCACTACATCACCTAGGAGATTCGCATACTACACCCACGACGACGCAGGTGAAGGGTAGAGGGTGGGTAGGACTCGTCAGTTTTCCTGAAGAAGCTCGATCATCCCTACTTCGGGTCTCCACTTCCATCCAGGGGATCCGGTGACCTGCTGTGCCGTGCCAGATTAAGAGGCAGAAGGCTGCTAGAGATGGTAATGTGATCTTGTGAGTCTACTTGTACTGTTCCCTATTGTTACAGCCTGTCTTGTTGGTTATTTTGCCCTGTTTATCTTGCCTTTGGGGTCCTTGCCATATTCTCCCCTTAAATAAAACCCTGTTGTACCTTGTTTTGTGAAGTCTTTTATACAAACCCCCGGTGATAGATACGGGTAGGGGGCGAACTTAGGACCGAAATATCTGGGCCACTTTTACTTTAGTTTCCTGTTTCGGTCAACAAGATCCCCTTTTCAACTGGATTTTTCCGGTCAAAAACTGGGCACCTGGCAATCGTAAATGATACCTGGACACAGAAGCCAAAAATTAGACTGTCCAGGCAAAACCAGATGGTTGGCAACCCTACCACTGGAAATACTTGTGTGTTTAAAGGGAAGCTTTGCTGCATTGGGGCCAGATTCTTCAACCCCTTGCCAGATGGAGCCCTTAAATCCTGAAAGCACTCAAGAAAATTAACTGTTCATTAATCCCCACAACACTTCTGTAAGGTACAGACATTGAAGCAATTTTGAAAAATTGCCTTCAATTTTAGGTGCCTCCATTTTTGGGTACCCACATTTTAGACACCTTTATAATGAATATCAGACACTGAGCACCTGCTGCTCCCACTGACTTCATTGGAAGTTCTGGGTCCTCAGCAGTTCTGAAAATCAGATCCAAGGTGTTTTCTAGATAATGGGCATCCAGAAGTTGAAGCTGTCAAATCAGAGGCCTAAGTGAATTATCAAGACTGTTGAGCAGTGGTCCCCAAAATGTGGGGGAAGGCTTAGAGGAATGTTTGGGGGGGGAGGGGTGTGGCAAGGCCTGGGCCAGCCCCCACATGGGGTGGGGAGAAATTGCCACCCAGCCCCGCTCTAACTCCAGCCCCACACCCTGCTCCAGCCTCATCTCCACTCCTGTTTGTGGCCCCGACCCCCAGCTCTGGGCACCTGGCCACGGCCCTGCTCCCAGGCGCAGCCCCGCTCCTGGCCCTGGCCCCCAACCCCAGCTCCCGGGTGGGGGGGGGGTGCAAACAGAGTCCAATACGAGTAAGGGTGTGTGTGACAGAAATAGTTTGGGGACCACTGCTGTTGAAGTGTTAGAGCTGGATGTAGCTCTCAGAGGTTCACGGCACCCAAAACTATGTTAGACCATTGATATGTAGATTCTTGTTGTGTTTCACTACACATAATATTTGTATTATTTGTATATATATAATTAATGCTACATTTTATTTTATACTGAATATAAATATATATATATATATTCAGTATAAAATAAAATGCAGCATTAATAAATAAAAATGGAATGTTAGATTATATTCTCATACTGAGTATATACCAGTTGGATTTACTCAAGCTTTCTTCAAATTGGATCAGACTAGTCTGTAATATTTGTCACAAGGATCTATATATACATTTGTTTATTATTTGTTGTTAATCTTGCAATAGTTAGACTCAAAGACTGCTGAAAAAAATTACAATCTGCATTTATTTTAAAATCCATTAAAAATGAGCAGTGATGCTGCAAATGAAAGATTCTAGCTGAAGCTAATGGCATTGGCACTTGTGATAGATTTGGAGCTGGAGCTGGATTCTGAGAGGAATTCCTGTGTTTGCCCCAAAAGTTACATGGCTGCTGATAATCCTGTTAAGGATCTTTTTTTTCTCCTTACTATGGCTAGGTCTACACTACCTGTCTGAATCGGCGGGTAGAAATCGATCTCTCGGGGATCGAATTATCGCGTCTCGTCGGGACGCAACAATCGATCCCCGAATCAACGCGCTTACTCCACCAGCGGAGGTAGGAGTAAGCGCCGTCGACGGGGAGCCACGGAGGTCGATTTTGCCGCCGTCCTCACAGCGGGGTAAGTCGGCTCCGATACGTCGAATTCAGCTACGCTATTCGCGTAGCCGAATTTGCGTATCTTAAATCGACCCCCCCCCCCCCCCCCCCCCGTAGTGAAGACCTGCCCTAAGTCACTTGCTCCTTATTAAGGCTCTGATTCAACAGAGCACTTAAACACACAACTGGTTCCATTGAAATCAATTCACCACTTTTTACATATTAAAGTGTTTAATTTTTAAAGTCCATTCTGATCCTTCTGAGGCTGAACAGCAACAAAAAAACCCTTCTGTCATGAAGAGGAACAGATCCCACAGCTTAGAAAATGACATGACTTTACTCCCTAATGGCTATTGTGGCAAATTGCCGGCACTACTATGATATGTCTCGCTCTTTCTCTTCTTGGGGGGGGGGGGGTTCAGGGTGCCATTTCTTGCCCCTGAACTGGAATATTAACTGCCCCACTAGTGTCCTAGAGGAGGGGAGTGGAGAGGGAGGGACCCGGGCCCGCCCTCTACTCCGGGTCCCAGCCCAGGGGCCCTAGGGATAGTGGAAAACCACTTGAACTAGCGGTTCCTTCCCCTGGGCTACTTCCCTCTCCTGCCCTTCAGCTTGTGGGGGGGCTTCATGCCCTCCCTCTACACAAGCCAGGTGCCCCTTTACCTAGGGTCTTGGTCTTCTTAGCCTGCCGCAGCACTTCTCCAAACTTTCCTTTGCTTCCCTCCAAACTGCTCTCTGCTCCAACACCAATCCACTCTGTTTCTACTCCTTCAAACTGTTCTCTGCTCCACCACCAATCCTCTCTGCTCCAACTCCTCCCCTGTCTGATTGAAGCGCGCGGGGGGGGGGGGGGTTAATCAGGTGACTGACTTCAGGTTCTCTAATTGGCTTCAGGTGCTCTAATTAATCTATAGCAAAATTTCTTCCCTCTACAGGGAATAAGGCTCCCTTCTAACCCTCTCCTGCTGCCCTCTGGCCATGCTGTGTCACACTATGCATTAATTTCCCTTAAGAACAAAAGGGGATTCATGCCTGTGTTATCACTTTAAACTGAGCTGACACCTTTGACTGTTACTTTGTTTTGATCCCTCCAGTAACTAGAAAGCTGAACAAGGAAGGAAGAAATGGAATCAGGGAACTATGTACACTCACTACAAAAGGAGAGGTCATATGAGAGACTTTAATGGAAGAGAGCTCACAGCAGACAGCAGAGACAGACTAGGTCTGCAAGAGAAATGTTGTAATAATAAACTGCTAAAAGACACAAGGTTCCTGTTGGCTTTTTAAATTCAGTAGTCAATAAAAGGCTAATGTTGAAGATATTTACTTAGAAACTATTGCCTTGAATGAACAATCACCTACAGTAAAATGTCAATAATCCAATAAACTGACTGAATTTAAATAATGTCTCACCCGTCATGTAAGCTGACCTATAAATCTCCAGTACTAGTTGCCCCATCACCGTGGTGATGTGTAACAGATTCTTCTCAAATCAGCCATCCTCCTATGCTAAAAATCAACTATAGGATTTCTGCTGCCTTAAGAAAATAAAAAAATGCCTACCTAAATGTTTGTTTCCCCCTAATATTTTGCTACCTCATCACAAAATCACCCTGGTCCTGATTTTGCCACCTTTGCTTCTGATATATAGGGGACCAATCCAGAGCTCACTTCAATGGCTTTGTATCTGTTCCCAGTACATTACTCCACAAGTTGCCTCACTGAAATCAATCAGACATTAAGAGGTACCACTCAGTTTAAATAAAGGTGGCAGAGGCCTATGTAATATGTTATGGTTAAGCAAACCTGGCAGCCTGTATTTCAGAGAGGGATTGCCCTGGAATAGTAAATTATTCAGTCCACCATTGCTTAAATGGAGGTGGAAAAGCCTTCACAGAGTCTAGGCCATAGCCTCAGCTAGTGTAAATTAGCATAGCTTCATTGACTTCAATGGAGCTACACCAGTTTGCAACATTTGAGTCTCTCGCCTATTTTGTCTGCAGTCTTCCTGATCATAGCTATTACTGCCAAATTCACTGGAAAACTAAAAGATCTCCCTGCAGATTAGCTCAACCTGCTTCAGATCTATGTCTGTGACCTCTCACAGCAATCTGGAGACCACTGCTGATGAATAGGAAACAAGGATCTTATCTAGATTCAGAAATGGTTTTTCAGAACACAGGTTATGTCTGACACTTCAAAGCAGAGCTGAGAAAAATAATTCATAGCAAATAATTTATTTGACACAAAAAGTATTGCAACTAGCTTGGGGTAATTCCATATTATACCTCATTCTGATAAAGATAAATTGATCATTGAACTAAAAACTGATGGTTGCCTAGGTGCAAGTGCTCGTGACCTAATTTCATTTGTTATGTGCAAGTTGGATATACCGGTAGTCCTGACCAGTAATATATACACACAGACATACACACACATAGAGTGCTTTTAAAGGGCCAATTACCCAAAGCAAAAAATAATTAGGGACAAAATTGTATAGAAAAAAAAATGTGAATGAAAATTGGGAGTTGTTTAAGAATGATTTTTTTTTTTTTTTTGGTGCCCCATAAATCTAAAACCTGCAATCATACAAGAAGGCTTCTTGGTTAAGTGAGAAGGGAAAATAGACTTTAAAATGTATATAACATGGAAAAATGGGGAAGTTGATAGCAATGAATACAAATGAGGATATTAAACAGCAACTATTAAAGCTAAACATTTTAAAATTGGTAGGACTGGAAACTTGCACCCAAGAGTGTTAAAATAATTGGCCAATGCGATCTCTGAACCACCAATGTTGATTTTTTAACTTATCTTTGAACACTGGGAAAGTTGAAGAGGATTGGGAAGTAAATCTGTTGTATTAATAATTAAAAAGGTAAATGGGATAACCTAGGTAACTATAGGCGGGTTAACCTGACATCACTCCTAGGCAAAATCATGGAAAGGCTCATATGGGATGCAAACAATAAAGGCTTATAGGACATAATTTAATTCCAATTAACACAGTGTTATGGAAAATTCATATTGATGAGAGAACAAGCTTAGTTGATAAAGGTGAGTGTATAGACATAATATGTTTAAGACTTTTTAAGGCATTTGACTTAGTCCTGCATGGACATTCTGATAAAGAATGATCACTATACAAATTCAGTGTAGCCTATATTAAATGTATTAAAAACTGCTTAAGTGATAGATCTCAAAAAGTTACTAAATGGGGAATCAGCATCATCATATGGGTATGTTTCCAGAGAGGTCTTGCAGGGATTTGTACTTGGTACAATGCTAGTCAATATATTTATCAATGGTCTAGATGGAAATATAAAAAAAAGTTTGCTAGTGACATTTGCAGATGACACAAAATTGGTGAAGCGGTTTGAAAAAATTCACCTCTTTTTCTGTTTGCAACTTATCTGTAAGCATTCTAACACGGGTCGGCAACCTTTCAGAAGTGGTGTGCCGAGTCTTCATTTATTCACTCTAATTTAAGGTTTCGCGTGCCAGTAATACATTTTAATGTTTTTAGAAGGTCTCTTTCTATAAGTCTATAATATATAACTAAACTATTGTTGTATGTAAAGCAAATAAGGTTTTAAAAATGTTTAAGAAGCTTCATTTAAAATTAAATTAAAATGCAGAGCCCCCCGGACCGGTGTCCAGGACCCGGGCAGTGTGAGTGCCACTGAAAATCAGCTCGCGTGCCGCCTTCGGCACACGTGCCATAGGTTGACTACCCCGTTCTAACATTTTCTCAGATGTATTCATTATTTGAAATTAGTTACCAAATAATTAATGAATTAATTCTTGGTTTGTAGACTGTGCACAAAGCATTTAATTATATTTAAAATCTGAGATGTTTGTTTTTATTGGATGTATGAGTCACATGCAATATTTCTGTGTCCTGATTGGGTAAATGTAACTCTTAGAATTAAGTTTCTGATATGAATATGCACAAATATGGCTTCAAAAATTTACTTTCTGCAAATCTTCCTCAGTTTTATTTAAAAATTGCCAGTAAACGCATTGATAAAATATTTTTAGAAAGTTGTTAAAAAAGGCTTAGAAGACAGACTCAGTATGTGTAAAAAATTTGAACGTATTAATGGGCATTTTTTCTAATGTTAGCTCAGCTCTACTGCAAGCATTAAAATCTTTCTGAACTGCTCAGGGATTCCAGATTTTCCATACATTATTAAAAATATGCAGTTCAACTTAATTTTACAGCACCTCTATATAGATTTTGAAAAAAATAATAGGTACTGTAAATGCAAGAGAATGACATAAGGCTTTGAATTACCTTTTGTGTACAATTGCATTGCTAGAAATCAAAACTATTCTCTTCAAAATGACTTCCCTTCATTTCCACATGGATGTGTGCACATAGTATAAGAAAACTCTTATTGAGTAATTCATGTGTCTTCTCTATTCAATGAACAATTTATTAACCTATCTAGGGATCCAGAAGAAACCAGTATAGAAAAGTAATTATATTAAAATAACAGCTTGAATTAAATTTGGGAGAAAAATGTTCAATATTCCATTGGTTTGCTACATTTCTGAAAATTATACATATATAAAAGTAACTACATCTTGGAACCTGAAAGGGGTTCTCAAACTTTTTCATAGTGAGGACTACATCTCAATAGAAAGAATGCCTTGCAGACCATATTCCATCCCACTTGTGGTTATGCAGATCAGTTCCCTTGTAGGAGGGGAATGCCAATTGTTATGCTCATTGCTGAAAGCAGCTAGAAAGGCTCTTTCTGAAGTCTTAGCACAACTAACAGACAGGGATGGGGAAGTGAGTGACCACAAGGAGTAAACATGACCCTGTTCCCTCTTGACTTGAGCTTTTTGACAAAGCATGCAGTTTTGCAAGATGGAAAGTCTTGCAGTAGTTAACTATTGCTATGTGAAATACAGCTGGTTAAACTGATGGAAAATTACTCGTGCCTGACATGCTGGAAAACTCCACACTGAGATTCTGCTCAGCACCCTTTTTTATGAGCAAGCTAGGTATTACTAACAAACTGGTATAAAAAGAGGAAGAATTCTGAACTCAGTGGACATTTGGACGCCTCTCAAGTTCCCCTGCAGATGGAACGCTGGCTACTGGACATCTACAGAAATCCACTTGAGACCTCCTAAAGATCGTGGATAAATATTAATCTGGGATTAATTTGGGGTGCTCTACTAACTTGTTGCAGATGTGTGTAAGTACTGGAGACTAAATATAGCAGAAGCGTTGAATGCAAATACTTTAGTTTGCCTGCTTGCATCAACTATCTATCGGATGGGCAGTGTCCCCATTCATTTATTTCCTGCCATCGCCTTGCAAAGAGTAAAGTTAGCAAGAGCTTTGAGTTCAGCTAACCCTAGGTAACATCCTTACCACTAATGAGTCAATAATGTCCTTGGGGCAACCATATTAAATGCTTACATGAAAAAAAAATAGTAAGGAAGTATTTATAGTCTGACAACCCACAATTAAGTCAATGAGAGCTACAGGTGCTCAGCCCCTTTGAAATTCAGGGTTTTTTTTAAAATATAATTTAGTATGGGATACCAAAAAGAGCCAACAAAATGTGACCAGTTAGCTCTCCATGGACCACTAATGGTTATGAAGCAAAATATGGGAACTACTGGAGTAGATCAACTTTTGGACCTTGTGTGAGTGCAAAGGAGAAATCACAATAAACTTGCCCCTCCCTCCCACACTTTGTTCCCCTCATGCCAGGGCCAGGAATAATCTCAAACCTTGTGCTCTGGAGAGGGCAAGAACTGTTTCTCCCTAGTGCCCCCTGGAGGTGACAGCAATCCCCAAAGGTGGCAGGGAATAATAGAAAGCAGGGAGGTCTTTCTCCCCTCTTCCCTACTGTGCCAACTACAGATAAAGACGCATGTTACTCCATCCTAAAGGATCCTAAAGGATGGTGTGAACACTTTCCTTGGAGTTCAAAGAGTGTGCAACATAGAAAACATGAGCCAGTGCAAAAATCTGACCTAGTGATAATGGGGACTTTAACTATCTAGATACCTATTGGAAAAACAACACAGGAGGAAACAGACTGTCCAATGAGTTCTTAGAATGTGATAGGGATGGCTTTCTGTTTCAGAGAATGGAGAATGTCACTAAGGGGGCAACTATTTTAGATTTGATTCTTACTGACCAGAGGAGGGGGGGAGGGCGGGTTGGTAATCTGAAGGTGAAGGGTAACTTGGGCAAAAAATACACAAAATGATAGAGTTCGTGATTCTGACAAAATAAAGGAGTGAGAACAACAGCAAAGTATCCCAATGTGAAGGAATGATACTAATATGCTGCATCAGGAGCTCTTTAGGGACTTGAAAATCAAAATGGAATCATACAAAAAGCGTAAACAAGGACAAAATTGGTAAAAAATTAACATAAAATAATAGCACAAGCATGTAGGGATAAAATAAGAAAGGCTAAGGCACAAAACAAGTTACAACTAGCAAGGGGCATAAAAGACAAGAAGGAGAGGTTCTATAAATACATTAGGAGCAAGAGAAAGATAAAGGAAAGAGTAGGTCCATTACTTAATAAAAAATGTGCAAATAACTGATGACAGAGAGAATGCTGAAGTGTCAAATGCCCTTTTTATTTGTCTGTGCTAAAATAGCTAATTGTGACCAAATACTTAACACAATTAATATTAATAAGGGAGAAAATAGGTAAAGAACATGTTAAAGAATATATTGATAAATTAGATATATTCTAGGTGACAGGCCTTGATGAAATTTCCCTTGGAGTACTTTAAGAAACTAGCAGAAGCATCCTCAAAATCATTAGCAATTATCTTTGAGAACTCAGGGAGAACAGGTGCATTCCCAGAGGATTGGAGAAGGCCAAACACAGTATCTATCTTCAAAAAGGGGAATAAGGAGGATCTGGGGAATTACAGACCAGTCATCTTTATTTTGATACCCTGAAAAATACTGGAACAAATCATTAAACAACCAATATGTTCAAGCTGAGAGAACAGTAAGGTGATGAGTAATAGCCAACATGGATTTGTCAAGAACAAATTGTGTCAAACCAATCTAATTTCCTTCTTTAACACAGTAATCGGCCTAGTGAATGGGGCAAGGGGGAGCAATAGACAGGATATATCTGCACTCTATAAGATTTTTTACACGGTCCCACATGATATCCTCATAAGCAACCTAGGGAAATGTGGTCTAGATAAAATTACCATAAGGTGGTTGAACAATTGGTTCAAACACCATACTCAAACACCATACTGGGAGGACGTGTCAAGTGGGGTCCTGCAGATGTCAGTCTTGGGTCTAGTACTGATAATATTTTCCTTAACAAACAAGATGATGGTGTGGAGATTATGTCTATAAAATTTGTGGATGACACCAAGCTGGAAGGGGTTGGCAAGCCCTTTGGAAGACAGGATCAGAATTCACAACAATATTGATAAATTGGCAGAATTGGTATGAAAAAAAGATGAAATTCAATACAGACAAATACAAAGTACTTCACTTAGGAAGGAAAAATTAAATGCACAACTAAAAATGGTGAACAACTGACTGGACCGCAGCAACGCAGAAAAGGGTCTGAGGGTTATAGTGGATCACAAATTGAATACGAGTCTAAAGCGTGATGCTGTGGTGAAGAAGGCAAATGTCATTCTGGAATGTTGTAGTGAGGAGGCATGGCCTCCCTCAGAGACGGACGCAAAGGAGATGCTGCAAGCTGCCTGGTGGGTGGAACCAGGAGACCATGCCCCGCACACCAGAAGCAGAGGGGCCGGACAGGAAGAGGAAGTATAAAAGGCCGGACCAGCAGCTCACTTGAGAGGGAGCTGTTGAAGGAGACAGATGCTCCTTCTCCGCTGCTGGGGTGGGACGCCAAGGAGAACTGCTGTGGCCCTGAGGACCAGCCTGTGCTTCCAGAGAGCCCTGCCATTCCCAACGCTGAGGAGCTGCTACTACTACCCTTGGCAGAATATCCCGGGGAGACTAAGGACGACCCCTGGACGCAGGTATACCTGAGGGGGAGAGTAAGAAGCAGCCCAGGGGAGCCAGAATAATGTCAGGCTGTAGTGCTGCCAGAAACACAGTCAGCTGACCCAGTGGCGGACCAGTCTTGCACTGTTAGGGCCCTGGGCTGGGACACGGTGGAGCTGGACAGGCCCACGTTCCCCCTGCCAGTCCATCCCTGGGGTGGCAGTATTCCCCCTCCTTAGGCCAGGAGGTCTGCATTCCTCAGACATCCCTACCTGAGCCCCATTGACTGTAGCTTGGCTCTCGTCTCTACCTGAGCCCCATAGACTGGGTGGATAAACTGCTACAGCTCTGCCTCACTGCAGGCCAGAGCTTTGATTGCTTGTTGCCCCTCCCTGCTTAAAGGTTGGGTGAATGAACTACTATCACTCTGCCTGGTTGCAGGTCAGAGCCTAGACTGTGCACAGCCCCACCCCGATTGAAGGCCACTGAGAACCATTAATTCCCCCTTCATTTTTTCTTCCTTTGGGAGAATACTCTAGCAGATCAAACTGCAAGGAGGTGTGGCCTCCCTCAGACACGGACGGCCAGCCATGCCAGCTTACAGATGTATTAACAGGAGTGTCATATGTAAGACAGGTGATGTAATTGTTCTGCTCTACTTGGTACTAGCGAGGCCTTGGCTGGAGTACTGTGTCCAGTTTCAGGCACCACATTTTAAGAAAGATGTAAATAAATTGGAGAGATTCCAGAAGAGAGCAAAAAAAAATAATTATAAGAGGTTTACAAAACATGACCTATGAGGAAAGGTTGAAAGAACTGGGCATGTATAGTTTAGAGATGAGAAGGCTGAGTAGGGACTAGTAACAGTCTTCAAGTATATTGAAGATTATTATAAAGATGACGGTGACCAATTTTTCTCCATGTCCACCAAGGGTAGAACAAGAAGTAATCAGCTTAGTTTGCAGCCAGGAGATTCCAGGTTAAATATTAAGAAAACCTTTCTAACTATAAGGATAGTTAAGCACTCAACAGGTTACCTAAAGAGGTTGTGGAACCCATTTCACTGGACATTTCATTTTTATAAAGAGAGGAGAGAAACAACTGTCAGGGATAGTCTAGTTATATTTAATCCAGCCTCAGCACAAGGGGCTAGACTAGGTCGGTGTCCCTTCCAGCCCAACATTTCTATGATTCTATATCATATTGAAAAAGGGATATGGTGACTTTTTTAGCCTATAGAAAGAATAATCTACACATACAGTGAACAAACCATGATTGTGTTTTTCTTAGCTATCTTGACTCCGAGCACAAAACACCACTATGTTTGGTACAAAGGAAAACAGTAGTTTACTGAATCATGAAACACCACAGCAGGAAAAAAAACTCACCAGTTTCAGCTAAACTTTGGGGAAAAGCAAATAGAAAAGGAACAGAATAATTCAAAAAAGCCTGGAAATAACTGCAAACTTAATATATATTTTATTCCAGACATGCAGGCAAACAAATATGGAGAGGCCCCTCAGGCTTAAAATTGGTGGCAGGGAATCAAATCACACAGCCTGAAATCTGGTGAACTTTTTGTTTCAGAATGAGCAACACCTGATTTCTCAGGTGGCCAAGCCGCCATGGACAAACAAATAGGTCACTGCTTAAAGAAATCAAAGAGGAGAATGCAAGGCAGAATCATCATGAGCATTCACTCAAGCAAAGAGCTTTAAAGACTGTACCACAGTGTTCAGACTGAGACTGTTCAATTGTATATGCCTGAAATCTGCCAACCTTACTTTGTGAGAAAGGACACAAATGTTATTTCATTTTCTCACTCCCCCAGATGTTTATGGAACCTAAAGAAATTAAGAAGAAATCTGACCTCTGCATTAATAGACTATACATTATGTATAATAATCTCTCTCAAAGACTAGAGAATAGTTTTTTTTTATGACAAACACTCATACTTAAATTGAAGTCCTTACAAAAATACGAGTCTCCTCTTTTTCAGAAGGGAAAGGTCAAATGTGATGATTTAAAAAAAATATGCAAAATCAGGATGCTTCTGTCACATTGTCTTGGATCACATTCCACTTATATAGCTGGGAGGAGGGAGATTAAATTAATTCCATAAAACGGAAATTTTCCCAAATGAGCCAATTATACAGACCCTCCTAATTTAAATATTGGATTTTTGTTTTGTTTAAAAGGCCAAATGTAATTGAAAGGTGCCTAGAGATGCAGTGGAACAAGTGGGTGGGGTATGTATTCATTGAGAGTATATTTATTTCCCTTTGATGTTAACTGTACATTCATTGCAGGCTAACAAATAGATCTACATGTTTGCTGCTGCAATTCTCAAAGCCTCTGTGCCCAGGAATGGTTGCCAGCAGACTCATTACAACATTTCTGTGTAACTTAAGTTTGACTTTTACTTAACCTTTTGATGCCTTTTAAGAACATAAGAATGGCCGTACTGGGTCAGACCAAAGGTCCATCTAGCCCAGTATCCTGTCTACCGACAGTGGCCAATGCCAGGTGCCCCAGAGGGAGTGAACCTAACAGGTAATGATCAAGTGATCTCTCTCCTGCCATCCATCTCCACCCTCTGACAAACAGAGGCTAGGGACACCATTCCTTACCCAAGCTGGCTAATAGCCAATAACGGACTTAACCTCCATGAATTTATTCAGTTCTCTTTTAAACACTGTTATAGTCCTAGCCTTCACAACCTCCTCAGGCAAGGAGTTCTAGAAGTTGACTGTGCGCTGTGTGAAGAAGAACTTCCTTTTATTTGTTTTAAACCTGCTGCCCATTAATTTCATTTGGTGGACCCTAGTTCTTGTACACCTCTACCCCGATATAACGCGACCCGATATAACACGAATTCTGATATAATGCGGTAAAGCAGTGCTCCGGGGGGGGCAGGGCTGCGCACTTTGGTGGATCAAAGCAAGTTTGATATAACGCGGTTTCACCTAATACACGGTAAGATTTTTTGGCTCCTGAGGATAGCGTTATATCGAGGTAGAGGTGTATTATGGGAACAAGTAAATAACTTTTTCCTTATTTACTTTCTCCACATCATTCATGATTTTATATACCTCTATCATATTCCCCCTTAGTCTCCTCTTTTCCAAGCTGAAAAGTCCTAGACTGTTTAATCTCTCCTCATATGGGACCCTCTCCAAACCCCTAATCATTTTAGTTGCCCTTCTCTGAACCTTTTCTAATGCCAGTATATCTTTTTTGAGATGAGGAGACCACATCTGTACGCAGTATTCAAGATGTGGGCGTACCATGGATTTATCTTAGGGCAATAAGATACTCTCCGTCTTATTCTCTATTCCCTTTTTAATGATTCCTAACATCCTGTTTGCGTTTTTGACCACCGCTGCACACTGCATGGACGTCTTCAGAGAACTATCCATGATGACTCCAAGATCTTTTTCCTGATTCGTTGTAGCTAAATTAGCCCCCATCATATTGCATGTATAGTTGAGGTTATTTTTTCCAATGTGCATTACTTTACATTTATCCACATTAAATTTCAT
Organism: Emys orbicularis; assembly: GCF_028017835.1. NCBI lineage: Eukaryota > Metazoa > Chordata > Testudines > Emydidae > Emys > Emys orbicularis. Next base: position 196,762,796 of record NC_088684.1, read on the forward strand.
TTGCCATTTTGTTGCCCAATCACTTAGTTTTGTGAGATCTTTTTGAAGTTCTTCACAGTCTCCTTTGGCCTTAACTAGATGCATGCTTATTTCTGAAGGTAGTACAAAATACAGGTAATGAATAAACCAAATTCTGCTCTCACTTACATTCGTGCAACTCCATTGAATTCATTGGGAACATTGCCCAATAATAATAATAATTTATATTTATTTGATATCTTAAAAATGCCAACAAATCCTACAGCTCTTAACAATCTGGGGGCCTAGCCCTGAAATCCTTACTCCCTCAAAATATTGACTTTAATAGGATTTTGACAGAGCAAGGACTTCAAGATTTTGCCCTACGTACATAAAACAACACTGAAATAAAGCCATCTTTGGTCTGGAGAGTGGCAGCCAACCAACATCCAACATCCTCATGAAGGGGGAGGAGCACTTTTAGTCAAGGATGCTGAGGGAAAACACCTATTTGAAAAACACCATGGAATTGTTAATGTCTAAACAGAGAAAATCAAGCAGCAATTTTAAAGGTCTTTTAAAAAAGGCTCCATGCTAAAAAATGGGCATGTTAACACATAAATATACATTGTCACAAATAGAGCAATATACATCTTCCAACAAAAGTTCTACTATCCATTCCCCTACTCCTTGAACTCTCAATGGAGGTATTTAGCCATGCACCTGTAATGTCAAGAGGGCAGAATATCAGGCTGTGTTTGCAACTGCTGAGCCATGAAGATCATCCTCATGAAATGTAATGTATTAACCTACCTTAAGTATAGAACCATTCACTACAAAGCAGCTGAAATTTAAAAGAAAGCTGTTGACGTTGCGCAATTATAGGAACTCCCATTCATTTTCAAGAGCAGATTTGTAGGAGTCATGTGGGCAGAACAACTAAAGCATTGTTTTGATTCCACTGATTTTTTTTTTCCAAAGTGAAATCTCAGACTGCACCGTATTTGTTTAAATTCTAGATTTAAAAGAATGAATTGCTTATGACAATTTAGTAGAGCTGTTTAGTAAACAAAAACATTTTTTCGTAAAACTTTCCATTTAATAATGTATTCCATTTTGTGTGTGCACTGTTGTTGTAGCTGTGTTGGTCCCAGGACAGGAGACACACAAGGTGGGTGAGGTAATATCTTTTATTGGATCAACTTCTCTTAGTGAAAAAGACATGCTTTTCAAGCCCCACAGACCTGAGGAAGGCTTGAAAGCTTGTTTCTTTCACCAACAGAAGTTGGTCCAATAAAAGATTTTACCTCACCTCCACTGTCTCTCTCATATCCCATTTTCTGTCAGAAATGGTTCTGATTAAACTTTTCTGTATAGCTCCACCATTTATGTAAGAGGAAAAAGATCTCAGAGAGACAACCTAATTTAATAAGAGTATAGTATGATGTGGGAGACATACACACATATGTGCTACTCTGGTGACACACATCCGCCACCAGAGTGTACTGTTGAATCTGGCCAATCCTCACTTTGGGGGAAACAGCAGCTTGGACATCCCCTTTGATATTTATGTGCAGTGGAGGATTCTAGGCAGGATGGGGCCGTCATATCAAGTATGCATGGCAGCCATTTGGGAAGGGCAGGGGGTGTATAGGCAGGAGTAATAGAAGGAAATTGAGCAAAGGAAAATTACAGACAAATATCAGAGAAAATTTCCTAACAAAGAGGTGAAGTCAAATATGGAATATATTTATCAAGGCAAACAGATGCCTAACTAGACTAGGCATAGCTGGAGATTACATTGTAGGGAACAATTCTCTACAGGCAGGGAGGTGGACAAGATCACCTATCACCCAAAAGGGCGGTTCCATCTTTTATATTTAGATCTTCTTCAATATGTCATAGACAGTTTTTACTAACATTCATTTCAAATCCTAAAGGCTGTTCTCTTTGACTATGACAGTAACCCTCATAACTTGCTATTTACAGATATTTGCATGAATAGGTTTTTGTTCACAAGAATGTTTAGAGAATAGTTGTTCTCCATACAAATATTCAGGTTTATATAAAATCAAGTGTATGTGCTATTTTTTTTAAAAAATGTAGTCATCCAACTATGGAGCAGAAATAGTAACATATGACTTAGGTCATACAATAATTAATAAAGCAAACAGTTCAAATGAGCACTTTGCAAACATGGGACAGACTGAAATTTGTTCAAATAAACTATCTGGCAAATATTTGCAAATGGAACTTGTCAAATAATGGAAACAAATTTGTGGAGCCATTCCAAAATAAACCACAGAAGTTCAATTTGCTGCTAGTCATGGAGTAAGAATATTTGTTTTGGAACTGTGTATTGCTGTGTGTTTTGTGTACTTTGAATATTTGTGTTACTTTTGAAAGTGTTTTACAAAAATGTTGGTCAATCTCAAAAATATATCCTTTGTATATGAAGTATATTATTCATTATTCATGTTTTGTGGTTGCTATTTCTTATTATCATCTCTTCTCCTATTAAAAAGGTTCAGGCATCCAATGAAGGTGCAAAAATACAACATATGACCACATCCAAACAATGCTTTCCATCCTTTATATAGCACTTCAACACCAAAAGTCCTTCTATTGTTATCAGTAAGCATTGCCAGATGTTTTGCTACGGTACTGCGGTTGCCATTTTGTAAGCATTCATCCGTCTCAGGACAGAGATAGAGGAACTATTCATCTGGTAATGATACCGTAGAAGCTTATTATGAACTTCATGAATCAGTAGTGAAATGTACTGTATTCCACTAGTCATAGCCTCCAGATGCCTTTGCTTTACTGCCTGTCTCAGGATTTCATAAATGTGGCCATGATGGAAGTATTCAAGTATGACTGCACATGGCTCTGCTCTCTGCTTTCAAAGGAGTGGAAAAGAAAGCTTCCATCAGTTCTACCTTAACCGACTCGTGGACATTTTCCCTTTGGAAACATTGCTTTTTAACAAAGGACGTCACTGACAGTGTAAAGGCCTTCTCTCAACCTTACTGAGGATGAAATGGTGTCTCCTGGTAAGATATAGGACTTGCTAAAGTACCCTTGGAAGTAAATGTTAACACTCCCATTGACTATAAAAGGAGCAGTTCCACAGTATGTGATCTTCTCTTTGCTGAGGCTATTTCAAGCATCTTCCCTCCTTCTACTCTATCTGCTCCATTAACGGAATCTTTGATGAGACAGTCCACAAACCCCTATGCAGGACCAATTTCAGCTTTCTTGGCATTAAACTTAACTAACCAACTGGTGAACATTAGACAATGTAAAGTCCACTCTGTACAGTGTCTTAGTGTGAGGCTACTCCTTCAGTTCCTAACTGGAGCCTTCTAAGCCCACATCACCAGACTTCTCTGAATTAAAACCAAGAATCCTCTCTTAGGGAAGCCTCGCTCTCAAACTTGCTTCCTTTTTTTTTTTTTCTTCTTTTTCTCCTTTGTTTTTCCCCTACAGCTGTAGTGCCTCCTTCCAGGCTTGATACTGCTGCTAGGTCTTGTAGGCTGCAGGGGCCACCTGGAACCCATCTCCAGGACTGTTAGCCCCTTCCTGCCCTGGTCCAGTGGAGGGTTTGTCCACTCTGTCACAGAGTGAAATAGGAATCTTACAAGCATGCTAAACAGCTGAATGATATAGGTAATAGAACCTACATTAGAGGGATTCACAATAGGTTCTTTCAGTGGGTGATTCGTCCTGCATAACTCAGAAATTTTGCCCCGTCTGTATATGTATGAGGATATGTTTCTCTGGAATATCTTCACATAGGGACGGACTCTGGTTTATTGATTTCAATAAAGATACACTAGGGATTGATTTAACTAATAGCCCTGATATTAAGATATTACTATCAACATTTTCAAGTGTGAGTTCTTAAAATTAGGCACCTATATCCATAGTTAGGCATCTAAGTATAAGTAGACAGCTTTGCAAAGAAACTGAGCATCTGCAGCTCTTATTTCCTTCAATCAGACCTGGGGTGCTCAACGCTGAAATAAATCAGACTGTTTTATTCAGGTGCCTACATTTAGGCACAGAAGTGTGAAATTCTAGTCTGTAGGGGTAAATTTTTCAAAATCATCCAAATGACTTTTGAGAAATCTGATTTTCAAAAGTAGAAAGGAGAGAGACAATAAAACTTAAAACTCCTAAATGTCTAAGGGCTGGTCTCCACTACTGGAGAAATCAATGCTGCTGCAATTGATGCAGCAGGGATCGATTTAGTGGATCCAGTGAAGAATCGACAGCAGAGCGCTCTCCGGTCAACCCCGGTACTCCAGCTCTCCAAGAAGAATAAGGCAAGTCGACCGGAGACCATCTCCCATTGTCTCAGCACCATGAAGATACCATGGTAAGTCGACCTAAGCTACGTCGATTCCAGCTACGTTATTCACATAGCTGGAGTAGCGTAACTTAGGTCGACTTATCCCCGTAGTGAAGAAAGCCCTAAGTCTCTTTTGAAAATGGTCTTAGGCTCTAAATCACTTAGGCACTTACGAAAATATTCCCTAGGTCTTCTGAATAAGGACTCAATTCTGTCCTCAGATACATCTGTGCAATTACCACTGACCTCAGTGGGATTTTCAGAGGTGCATGCCAGGAAAACACTCACCCCTAAATATAGTACACATAGTACTCTCTAGTGTCTCACTGTAGTGCAATTGTTCTCCTTAATCAGGACTACATTTTTAAATCTTTGAAAATCCAGGTGCTTTCACTGCATAGTTGCCCTTCATTCAAAAGGGCTATAAATCTCCAGTTTTTAACGAAGAGTGAACAATTCAGCCTTCTTCTACAAAGCACACATAGTAATACATATGCTATTCTCCCTTCATGATTGTCACAGATGCCCTAACCAAGGCTCTGCTTACCACTCAGCAAACTAGACCTTTTTCCCCCCACACACTCCAGTGTGGCATGCTGGGAATTCTGAGACAGCTTCAGGTACATTTTAAATAGAAGGGTTTTCTGAATTAAATATGAAAATTAATAACATTAATACACTATCGCTTGTGTTACTTATTTTCATGTTAAATTTAATTGTCTAAGCATTTGGGTTTCTCTCCTCATCAAATCCAGAATTCTGACTACTTTCACTAATATTTAGGGCAAGTCAACACTACAGGGCTAAGTCGACCTAAGTTACGTAACTCTAGCTACGTGAATAACGTAACTGGAGTCAACGTATGTTAGGTCGACTTATTTCAGTGTATACATCGTGCTGGGTCGATGGGAGAAACTCTCCCGTTGATTTACCTTATGCTTCTCATTCCGGTGGAGTACCGGAGTGAACAGGAGAGCGATCAGCAGTCGATTTAGCGGGTCTTCATTAAACCCGCTAAATCGACCCCCGGTGGATCGATTGCCACACGTCGATCCCCTGATAAGTGGAGATAAGCCCTTACTAACCTTCTTTACACTTATGTCCCCTCGCTGAACTCAGTAGGATGGCATATGGGTAACTGCAAGCAGCATTTGGCCCTTTCCTTTATATTTTATCTACTCATTATTTATTGATAAGCCTCAGAGATAGGTACAGTATAAGAACATAGATAAATAGACTGGCAGATCCAAACTGCCCAATTTCTCCAGGGTTCATAGATTAGGATCACACTTTTTATTTGAGCCTGCTTCTGAAAGCTGGGGAGCACCTGTAGCTCCTGCTGACATTTATGAGAGTTGCATCTGTTTGACTCTTTTTATGAATAGGCATTTAATCCTGATGCTTTCTGACCCAACTAGTATTTTATTTTACCTTAAATGAAACATATATTTGTGGCTTTCACATTTCTGACATTTCTTTGTTTAAAGATTAATGGACAACGTTATTCAGATGAGGAATCATAAAAGCCTAATTTGGAAGGAGGAGGGGAATTTGCAGCTATTCTTTTGCTATATTTTGTTTGAGGGGGTGCCTTAAAGTGTAATAGTTTCTGACCTTAATTTCAGTAGTGTATGCACCACTGCCTGCTAAGGTCTAAGCAGAAAACTGGAAGCCATAATCATATAAAGAATACAAGGATTATCTCTGAAAAATATATGATAAATATTTAGATAATATGAACAACTTTGATAGGCTTGTTAGTCACAAATGAATAACTCTTTAATATATCATTAATATCAGTCAATGAATTCTGTCATCTTCCCCTAGTCATTCTCTCAGTGCCCTACATGCTACTACTCATCATGCTCAAAAATCTCTTCCTAAACTGTTCGGTTCAGAATTATACAATAATAGTCAGAGTCTTCTACAAAAACAAAATGCAGATCAAAAGGAATGATTTCAAAGCAGTATCTTTGTGGATTCTAATATAATATCTCCAGAGGAAGCTCGAACCAGTGATTCAGTTCCATATTTTATAAGGCCCTAGGCAATATAATTAGCAAGTTTGCGAATGCCTTAATATATTTAACCAAAAGGTATATAAGATTCAGAATTTAATGCCTACCCATGCTATAGACCAAAGGTAGTTTGTTTACAAAGAGAAACTAGAGGGGTGAAGTAAATGTCAAGAAAAAACTTACAGTAAGGGCAGCCGTAGACCTCAGTTCTCAGCCCTATTTGGCCCTCTCCACTCCAGTCGAGAGGAACTATGCGTATATAGCGGGCTATAACTGGATGCTGTAAATCATGCCGGATCACGCTATCAGAATTTGTATTTCCAGGAAATGCCTAAGGGGAGGAAAAAGAAATCTCTTGTAACATTAGAATACTTCTGTGAGGGGAAAAAATAGGAACAACAGTCTTCTGAGTATTTAGGTTAAACTGCATTCTGGTCAACTTGTCTCTATGCTAGTGATTGAATTAATGGATGATTCAATAAACAGCACTGGGAGTTCTACAGTGCTCATGAAAGATGCCAGATATATGGCATTGGAAGCTTATGTCCTCTTTCTCCATAATAGGTACAGTATACCTTATTCTTGGTTGAGTGAACCCCAACTAAGGGTGAGAGTAGTTCATTCTGTGTCTCTATCTAGTTTTTAGCTTGTTGATTAGAATGTCAATAAGCGTCCCAATTGTAGTGATTGTTTTTGTGAAGACATTTATTCACTAATAACTAGACTGAATACACCAACTCTTTTCACATAGATGGAAATAATTTTAGTTATTAGTGACATGGGACAGATTTGAACTGTTCCCCATTTCAGCTTTATGCTTATATAGTAGAATTTACCATATTTCTGCAGGACCCAGAAACCATACCTTAACTTTGAAGTCTCACCTGTAAGGAAACATGTAATCTTCACAATCAACACCTCACCCTAAACGAAATGTGCAATTAGATATTTTGGAAATTGTACTAATCATCATAATCTTGGCTCTCATTCACAGTGAGAGGTATTTTTTTCAAATACTAAGACCTCAGAGAAGGACACAATAGTTCTCAAGTGTATTAATGTTTCCAGAATTAATGAAGTCAACACATCTAGTTTTTTATTTTAGTACCTCTTGGCATAATGATTCATAGCATCTGGCTCAACAGAAAACAATATCTGCTTGTTAACTCTGCTTACATATTTTCTATCTAGTCAGCCCTGGGTCAGTCTGTTCATTAACAGCCAGAACTTCACATAGGCAGAACTTTTTTATCTTTCTATAGCTAGCTTTCACTGGAGATAACATGTCAAGCTACTGAACAGGGCAGTCGTACACCAAGGGGAAACGGATAGCCAATTGTCAAAAAGACTATAAACAGTCATTGTTAGTACATTCTTATAAAATTCAGCCACTGCAGCTTTTGCTAGAGAAAAACCTGTATCCAAAGATTCAGAAGTAAACTCAGTATTAATGAATAGGCATTAATTAATTAATATTTTAGTTATTCATATCAATCAGAACACATTCATTCATTTAAAATAGTCTATTGTACACATTGCTATAGACGGTAATATACTTAGGGCTAGAATATACAAAATACACACTGCCCAGAATAAGGTGCGATGGGGACCCATCATCCCTGAGGAAGTTCCAGGAGGAATTCTTCTTTCACAAGGAAGAATTTCTCCCCAAGATCCCCACCATGCTAGGAGAGCATTTATGCTTCTATACCCCTTGCATTCCAGGCCCATTCTATGCTTGGCATGTCCCTGTCCTCTCCCTGCATCCATTGGGCTTGGCTGTGCTTCCCATGCAGGGATCAGTCCTCTTAGAGTAAATTCAGTTACCACAATTGTGGAAGGCTCCTACTGGGGAAGCATAAGGAGAGGAAGTCTTCTCTTTCATACTAGTACCCAGCAGAATCTGTTCCGTGTTATTTCTGGTTTGTTTTTTTTCCTTCTGAATTTTAGTGTTTATTTATGCAAATTATGACCCACTTTAAAGCTGAATCTTTCATTTTATTATTTACAGATAATTATTTCAAAAGCATGCCTCAATGTTTTTGGTCTGTATTTCTTCACCCACCTGCAATTTTCACCAGGAAAGATTTTAAACATCAAAACTTCTTTGAGACAATTATCTCCACTTCTAGACATATTAAATGTCTAGTATGTATGAATTAATAATTGTTTCAAGGACAGAAACACAAAAGTCGAAATTCTCCACAAATTTCAAAACAGCTACATTTGGTTCTTTTCCATAACCATTTAAAAAAGAACACTGTATAGCTTCAGGATTGTTAGTCAAGGAGAAGGAATAAAACTAACAAATAAAATTAGAAGCCTTAAGCATATAGTTGTTACCATTAAAAAGGAAACATTTATCAGTAGTCAATAGGACATTCAAGGATTTAACCCCAAATGTATTTATTGATTACTATAGGCAGGGCTTGTAGTGCTGCCTACTATTAAGGTTGCCTGACCCTTCCCATTATAAGATCCGGTCTTAAATTATTTGTAGGGTTACCATACGTCCGGATTTTCCCGGACATGTCCGGCTTTTTGGGCCTCAAATCCCTGTCCGGGGGGAAATCCCAAAAAACCGAACATGTCCGGGAAAATAGGGAGGGGCCAGCGCCGCTGGGTGCTGGGCCGGGGGCCGGGCAGGGGCCGGCAGTGCGGGGCCGGGCCGGGCCCGGCGGTGCTGGGCCGGGGGCCGGGGGTGCTGGGCCAGGGGTCGGCGGTGCTGGGCCGGGGGCCGGCGGTGCTGGGCTGGGGGCCGGGGCCGGGGATGCTGGGCCAGGGGCCGGGACCGGGGGCCGGGCCGGGGCCAGGCCGGGGCCGGCAGTGCTGGGCCGGGGACCGGGGTGCTGGGCCGGGGTCCGGGGCCGGCAGTGCTGGGCCGGGGGTCGGAGGTGCTGGGCCGGGGGCCGGGGCCGGCAGTGCTGGGCCGGGGCCGGGGGTGCTGGGCCGGGGGCCGGGGCCAGCGGTGCTGGGCCAGGGGTGCTGGGCCGGGGCCCGGGCCGGGGCCGGGGGTGCTGGGGCCGGGCCGGGGGCCGGCGGTGCTGGCCCGGGGGTGCTCGGCCGGGGGCTGGCCCGGGGCCGGCACCCCAGGGCCCGAGCCGAGCCGAGCCAGGCTGGAGACGCTGGGGCCGGGGCCGGCCGCCGGAGGGAGCCGCTCAGTTGGGGGGGCCAGACTGGGCCGCGCCTCCTCCCCCCACCCCTCCCAGCTTACCTGCTGCCTGCTTCAGGCTTCCCGCAAATCAAATGTTCGCGGGAAGCAGGGGAGGGGGCGGAGTTGGGGCGGGGACTTTGGGGAAGGGGTGGAGTTGGGGCGGGGGTGTGGGCGGGGCCAGGGCCCCGTGGAGTGTCCTCTTTTTGGACACTCAAAATATGGTAACCCTAATTATTTGCAACTTTGCAAACTAACCATTCAGATCATATTACATGCTGCCAGCCAAAATGGTTGAGTTATTTCCAAGAATAAGTCTAGGGGAAAAATACATTGTTTGCCCATGTTAAAATATACTGGCAACCTTTTATCTGAAAAGCTCTAACACCTCATGCTTTGAAGCAAGGACTTGAAATGTGGCCTTTGTCTCAGACATGTGCCTTTTGCTGCCCCTGAAAATCCACCTACATTTGGCCAAGATATCAGCTTCTGAAAAATTGCAGTTTGCATCTGCTAAGTAGAGACATTAGATTTTAGCTGCTAAAATTGAAAGATCTCTTCCTCACTAAGCATGCTCCAGCCTGTCTCAACTCCTAATGCTGATCAGACTGCACATATGCCATCCCCACAAAGCAAATGAGCATGCTTTATCCCTTCAGAGGTCCTACTTGTTAGCAGCATGTGCATGCAACATCTCCACAGAGTGACTGAACATGCTCCAATCCTTGGCTACACGGACAATGCCAGACTCTCTCTCTCCCTAATGGCTGTTCCAGGCCTGGGTAGAGCTGGGCACTGGAACTGTGAGCAGGCAGCCTCTCTCTCCAGTGCTCGCAGTAACCCCCTACCTGGCACCCAAGTAGCAAGGAGGAGGAAGCCATCTGCTTTGAATGCAAATGAGACACAAAGTGGACCAGGGAAGAGGGAAAGCAGATTGGGACAAGGTGTCTGATGAGACTGGAAGTGGAAGTGGGGAGAGAGAGAACTGTACTCCTGTATCTGGCTATAGAAGATGACGCATTGGGAGCTGGGGCAGAGGGGATGCTGGGACTGGTTGATCAAGAAGACTGGAACTAGGAGTTGGGCAGGGAAATGGGCAAGGGATAGAGCCAGCTGTTGGGGGAAGGGGACACTGAGATCAGATGAAGAGCTGGGAGAAAGAGGGATAGTTGGTACTAGGAACCCTGGGATGGAACAGGGGGAGGGGAGATTGATCTGGCAAGAGAAAGGGGCAGAGGGAGAACAGGAACTGATTGGGGAAAGAGACTGGAACAAGGAGCCAGAGATGGAGTGTGTTTTTTCGGGGGGAGACCAAGATTGAATGAGGATCATGTGGAGGGAGACTAGGACTGGGAGAGAGTGGGGTTGGGGGAAGGAAAGAGAGATTGCATGAGGTATTTGGAGGGGAAATTGGAACTGGATGGGCAAAGATACTGGGACTGGGTGTGGGGAAGGGAGGAATGGGAGTGGGGGGGGGGGATGAGATTGGGACTCATACAGCGAGCCCACAAGGGGAGACTGGGACTGACTGGCCAAAACGACTGGGATTATGAAGAGAAGCCTGGGAATGGAGACTTGGAAGGCTAGGAGAGTGGGACTAGGGAAGAGACAGGGCTGGGTCAGGGACAAGTTGGATGTGATCAGGGAGAAGAGTAGGTTCACGGGATGGGCAGAAGAGTCTCTGCCCAATGGAACACTCACCTTCAGAGCCTAGAATGGAGCCCAACCTTCCTGAGTCTTATCATTCATCTGCTCTGAGTAAATATCTGTGAAACCACTGGCAGTGTCCCATGCCCCTCTAGAGCTGGTCCACATACAAGCTTTAAGTTGCTCCGTTGTTAAGTGAAGTTGCAGAAGTCTGTGCAGTGGATCTAAAGGTTCCAAACCTAATGATGATCCATGTGGGTATCAATATGACATCTCATATTGGAAATTTCCATTTGCTTTTTAAAAGCCTCAGAAATTACCCACCAAAAACTTTTTAAAAAGAACATTAAGATCACAAAGCTGAACTTTAGGAAATGCCAAGATTAAGGTTGCTCATGCAACCTTATTTCAGCCCCCTTGTATGTATGTCTCATGATAGAGTCTCTAATTAAATGGTCAGATGCTATTTTTTTCACAAGTCCCCTACCTCATTTGGTGCACCCAATGGACCCGCTCTGGGGATGAATCAAGGTCATATAGTAAAAAGACTCTGTCTTCTATAGGACTCCTGCCTCATTTGTTGGAGAAGATGGAAGGTAAACAATGAATGAGGCAGAGGACTGCTGGAAGAGAAAGAACAGGCACTTGAATGCTGCCTCAGACCATTTGGATCCTACAAGAAAATAAGAGCCACCATACTGGATCAGACCAATGGTCTGTCTAGCCTAGTATCCCGTCTGCTACAGTGGCCAGTACCAGAGCATCGGGGGAGTATACAGAACAGGGCAATTAGGGAGTGATCCACCCCATCTCCCCACTCTGCTTCTGCAGTCAGAGGTTCAGGATTGCCCCAAGCATGGGGTTGCATCCGTGACCATCCTGGCTAATAGCCATTGATGGGCCTATCCTCCATGAACTTATCTAGTTCTTTTGAACATATTTATATTTTTGGCCATCACAACATCCCACTGCAATGAGTGCCACAGGTTAACTGTGTTGTGTGAAAACATACTTCCTCCTATTTGTTTTAAACCTGCTACCCTGTTAATTTCATCAGGTACCCCTGGTTTTTATTTTGTGTGAAAGGGTAAATAACATTTCTCTATTCTTTTTTTTCCACACCACTGATGATTTTATATACCTCTATGATATTCCCCTTTAGTCGTCTTTTTTCTAAGCTGAGCAACCCTA